>NC_051162.1:11080012-11196196 GCF_013339745.2 Dermacentor silvarum
GGTGTTGTAAACAACAGCACTCACCTCACGAATTTGTATGTTTAATTGATCTAGGAGAGTTTGAATAAATCATTTGTGGTGTGTGGAATCGTGGCCAGTACAAGCCGAAAAACAAGTCCGGCTGGGAGATAAAAAATTTTTGTGAACGCCTTATAGAAGATGATGACCTTTCAAGCATGATATCTCCTCCATATTTGATTAAATCTACTGAAACTTCCATCTTCTCCAGCCGCTTTTCCCCTGGTCATGTCTTTCAAGGCCTTTCTAACTTCATGGCTAGTTATAGAAGGAGCTTCTGTATCCGGTTCATCACTATTTCGAATGAAAGTAGCTTGGCTGTTTTGGGAACTACAGGTCAGTATAGAATTCTTCCGCTGCTTTTACTATGTCATCGAAATTGCTGATGATATTACCATGCTTATCTTTCAGTGCATACATCTTTCCTTGTCCTATGCCAAGCTTTCTTTTTACTGATTTAATGCTGCGTCCATATTTTACGGCTTCCTCAATCTTTCCCACGTTATAATTTCGAATATCCCTTACTTTCTTCTTGGTGATCAGTTTTGACAGTCAGCGAATTCTATCTGATCTCTTGAGTTCGAAACTTTCATGCTTTGTCGTTTCTTTATTAGGTCCTTTGTTTCTTGGGAGAGCTTCCCTACTGGTTGCCTTGGTGCCTTACCTCCCACTTCAATTGCTGCTTCTGAGATCAGCCTAGTTACGGTTTCATTCATTACCTCTATGTTATCTTCATCTTCCTGTTCTAAAGCTGCATACTTGTTTGCGAGCACCAGCCTGAATTGGTCTGCTTTCACCCTTACTGCGTCTAGGTTGGCCTGTTTCCTTTTCACTAATTTCACTCTTTCTCTCTTCAAATCGAGAGAAATCCTAGACCTCACTAACCTATGGTCACTGCACTTTGCCTTACCTAACACTTCTACATCCTGCACTATGCTTGGATCGGCAGAGAGTATGAAATCTATTTCATTCCTTGTTTCTCCATTAGGGCTTTGCCAGGTCCACTTCCTGTTGCTGCGCTTCCTGAAGAATGTATTCATTATTCGGAGCCTATTTCTTTCCGCGAATTCTACCAACATGTCTCCTCTTGCATTCCTAGAATCGATGCCGTAGTTGCCAATTGCTTGCTCGCCAACTTGCTTTTTGCCCACTTTTGCATTGAAGTCACCCATGACTACAGTATACTGAGTTTGCACCTTTCTCATTGCTAATTCCACATCTTCATAAAACTGTTCTATTTCTTCATCATCGTGACTGGAAGTTGGGGCGTAGGCTTGTACTACCTTCATTTTGTACCTCCTATTCAGCTTTATTACGACGACTACCCTCTCACCAATGCTGTAGAATTCATCAATATTGCCCGCTATGTTGTTATGAACTAGAAATCCTACCCCGGATTCTCTCTTATCTGGAAGACCTCTGTAGCAGAGGACGTGGCCGTTAGTCAGCACTGTGTAAGCTTCACCAGTTCTTCTAACCTCACTAGGGCCAATAATATCCCAGGCAATGCCTGATAATTCCTCAGATAGTCCTGCTAAGCTAGCCTCACTCGAGAGGGTGCGCGTGTTTAACGTTGCCAGGTTCAGTTTCCATTGGCGGCCTGTCCGGACCCAGAGATTCTTAGCATCCTCTGCCGCGTAGCAGGTCTGACCGCCGCCTTGGTCAGGTGCTCCGCAGCCACTGGGGACTGAGGGCCATGGTTTAATTGTCGGAGTCATGAGGGAGGTAGTGGCCGAATACTGCACCAGGGAGGCCAATTCCTGTTCTGGTGAGGGAGTGAGGGAGCTACAAATTTAGGTAGCCCTAAACATTGTCGCAAGGCCTGCCTCTCCAGAAGAACAAGGGGGGCGAATTTTATATGCAGGAGCTCCAGAGTACAGTACGCATCCAAATTCCAATATCGGTCGAACATGCATGCGGTATATTGTTAAAAGCGTTGCTCTTCGCATTCCTGATCGACTATTGCTCAGCCTACGCAGCAAGCCAACCGCACGAACACATTTTGTGGCAATATAGTCAATGTGCGCCTTCCAAGACAGTGAACCGTCATGTATCACGCCAAGATACTTGACTGTCTACTTATGGGATAATATTTAGATGATAGGAGAGAGAAATATGTATGGGGTCCTTTAATGGAAACGCTAGCGCTGAGCATTTGTTAACGTTAAGACAGAGATGCATCGGCATCAAGCCATCTTTCTATAGCAGACAAGTATGTCTGTAATACTTGATAAAGGTTTTGGACGTCATTTGCCGATGAAAAAAACGCTATGTCATTAGCGTACACATAAGTATGTACATCATCATGACATGGGATGGAACTCATTAGAATATTAAATAAGACTGGAGAAAGTACTGATCCTTGTGGAACGCCTCTTGACTGCGCGTACCTAGCCGAATAAATGCCGCTTTGGAAGCAATAAAATTCTCTGTTCCTTAAAAATTCTGAAATTCATATTGAAGGTATTTTGTAAGGTTAATCTTCTGAAGCTGATTGATGAATATTACATGTTCAACACTGACTAATGCCGCATACTGCCTTTGGCGCCGGCGTGCCAACTGAATACGTCTTTCAAGGTCAATATGGGCCTGCCATATAGAGCACTGTGATCTGAAACCAATTTGTTTCGGACTCATAATCGATCGCTCATTAAGAAAATTTACGACACGAATACTGATAACTCTTTCAATCAATTTTACTAAATTTGAAGTTAACGCGATTGGCCTGATATTGTCTAATATATAGCCGTCACCCGGATTTTTAAGCAAGGGAATGACCTTGGCAATTTTCTGCTCCAATGGAACCCATGCCCTTCTGACGGAATAATTGATGATGTCTAATAAACATTCTTGTGATTTTTTATATAAAATTTTTAACATGGTCGAAGTGATTCCATCGGGGCCCGGAGCCGCTGATGGAAAGCTTTGTAAGACATCTGATAATTCAGCCTTCGAAATTTCCGTGAAATCTTCCTCAGATGGGGATATCAATGGAGCTAATGGTTGTTGGGAAGAAATGCGACGTTCTAGCCCTCTAGCGATTACCTTCAACGAATCCTTTATTTCATCTGGAGACAAAACTGCGGATTCTACATTTACTAGTCGCGGAATCATTTTTCTTGACGCGTAGAAAGCTAAACAGTGCGCGTTTCTTGTTTGATTTAGAAAGAAATGCAAAATGCTGGGTGTCGTACTCATCTTTAGCCTTCAGCACGGTCCGTCTAAAAGTACCTGCATAGAATTTGTAATCCAGCCAGTTTTGAGGGCATTGATTATGTAAGAGTTTTTTTTTTCCAAGCTGCCTTCCTTCGCCTGTAGTTACGCGAACAGTCATCATTCCACCAAGGGGAAGAATTCGTTTTAACTGATTGTATAACAAATTGAGATTTTTCCCGCGAATCGTTTAAAACAGAACAAATGCTCAGTGCTTTCGATTTGAGATTAACATCAATCAGAGAAGCCAATGCGGATCGCAAGGAATTTCGAAATTTACTGTAGTTTATGAAAGTACGCGTATTAGAAAGGCAGAAGGTAACTGGACGTAAAATATCAAAAATGACCGGTATGTGGTCGCTATTCGTGGCATGATCAACAGTCAACCAGGCGGCCAGGGAAATGCTTGAGCTTGCAAAAGTCAAGTCTAAGGCAGAAGCAGCCTGACCTCTGACGAAAGTAGGTCGTCCTGAATTTGCGCATGTAAGATTATTTTACTGGGACCAGTTCCATAAGCGATTGCCACTCTGGTCTGTTTTTAATCCCCATGTAATATGAGTCCCCAGCTAGTAAAACATCTTTTCCGCAAGTAGTAATGAGAGTATCCAAAGGGCGCGTGCCCTGAACACCTGAGGGAAAATATGCATTGGCTATAAAAAATGGCCGACACGATGAAAGGCTTACGTCTAACACTAGTATTTCGTATTCGGAGGACAGTAGCTTTAGAGCTATTTTCGCCTTATGGAAAATTCTGGAAGATATCAGTGTCAGTAAACCACCTCCTCTCGAAGATCGATCTAATCGGAATGAACGATATTTTTTAATGAAAATTTCCATCTGGTGTAAGCCAAGTTTCTTGCAACAAGATAATATCAGGATTTAACTGAACGGTAAGACAATATAAGTCTGTATAAGCAGCAAATATCGAACTACAGTTCCACTATAATACTCTCAAGGATCCTATTTTGAAGATAGTATTGCAGAAGCAACAACCTTCTCCAAAATGTTCTCCTTGAGAACTGTACTGGGTGGAGACTTTTTGGACTTGTCCTGAGGGGACATAGAAGAAGCTCGGTTCAACGAGGACCGGCTGCGTTTTTGAGCCCGTGCATCCAGGTCAACGTCTGTTGAGACGTGCAAGTCTAGAGTATGTTGGTCAGGATTCGAGGAAGATGCAGAGTTTTCATAGCTGTTTTCAGAGGGAAGAGCGCCAACGTTATTTATATCTCTCCTTTCTCTAATAAGTGGAAGTTTAGAGGTGTCAGGAGTCATTGCTGTTGTTAACTGCAGAATATTAGCGATCTGGGTATTGACTACTTGAGATATGCATTCAGAGATGCTGACTACTAATCGCTCCATTGCGTTGGCCATTGCTTTTTCCACTGCGGCGTTAATTGCCTGCGTAATAGTCGCGTCTGTGAAAGGAGGATGACGAGCAGTAACACCAGCATACCCGTGAGTCCTCTCCTTAATAGTGGCAATAGCTTCTCTCCTAGAACACCTCCTTTTATCAATTATTTCCAACACCTGCGTTTCTTCCACTCGAGCTGGAAAGTCTGAATAGTCAGCAGGGTGAGATCCATCACAAAGGCAACACTTCTGATCTTGGGATGTACAATCACTGTTAGAGTGACCCTCACCACATGTGCAGCATAGTAGAGCAGATTTACATCCGCCAGCACTATGGCCATATCGCCATCAATTCCGGCATTGTAGAGGACGTGACGCCAGCGCATCGACTCTGAAGACTAAAGGCCACGCTTTAATTTCCGATGGGCAAGAAGTGCCTGCAAAAGTCGCAATCACTGACTCAGTGGGGACTCTCTTATTGTCCACAACGCGATTGCAGCAGTAAACAGCTACCACTCCTGCCATAGAGAGCTTCTCCAAGGTCTCGGATGGACTTAGTTGCGAGTCGACTCCACGCACGATGCCCTTTGTGCATGCAAGATGTGGTGGAATATACGCACTCACCGGGACGGAAGCAAATGAGGAACACTGAAGGTGGCGGTCCCACTCCGGCGGCATGAGCCCTCCGTTTTCAGTACTTTTGGTGTAACCGTGGCGGCTCTTCTACTTAGGATATAAAGTTGTGGTATATACCATACAAAAGCTTAATTCTTGTAGATTGCAACTATCATCATCATCATCATCAGCCTATATTTATGTCCACTGCAGGACGAAGGCCTCTCCCTGCGATCTCCAATTACCCCTGTCTTGCGCTAGCGTATTCCAACTTGTGCCTGCAAATTTCCTAACCTCATCATCCCACCTGACTTTCTGCCGTCCTCGACTGCGCTTCCCTTCTCTTGGTATCCATTCTGTAACCCTAATGGTCCACCGGTTATCCATCCTACGTATTACATGGCCTGCCCAGCTCCATTTCTTCCGCTTAATGTCAACTAGAATATCGTCTACCCCCGTTTGTTCTCTGATCCACACCGCTCTCTTCCTGTCTCTTAACGTTACTCCTAAGATTTTTCGTTCCATTGCTCTTTGTGCGGTCCTTAACTTGTTCTCGAGCTTCTTTGTTAACCTCCAAGTTTCTGCCCCGTATGTTAGCACCGGTAGAATGCAATGATTGTACACTTTTCTTTTCAACGACAGTGGTAAGCTCCCAGTCAGGATTTGGCAATGCCTGCCGTATGCACTCCAACCAAACTATATATAATGTAAAAAAATTGATTAATGTGATTCAGTCTTCAGAAATAAATGTTCAAGAACAAGCATGAGATACATGGTTTTTGCGAACTGTGTCTCAGTTGTGACCATATTTAGAAGAAACTGCCGCACTTACTGCATTGCGGCTTGCTCTGTAGCTTTAGGACATATTTATCGAGTTCCTAGACGTAGCAAAATAATTTTGAATTTTTACTTATTGGATAATTTGCTTTTGAAAATTGCCAAATATCGCAATCTTCTGTTTTAAACAGCCCGGCAACTATATGCTCAAGGAAGCTAAATTTTCAATAAAGTAGAGTTCAAGGAATTTCCATTTAGGACGCAAAATTTCATTCATGTACCTTTATTAGTTTTAAACCGCAGCTTCGTAGCTTTAGTACCTTCCCGCAAACATGGGAAAGAATAAAACCAGAATTCTAAATATTGCTTAATTTCGGCCGCATTATTAGGAAAACTAATAAAGGTACATAAATGAAATTTTGCGCCCTAAATTGAAATTCCTTGAACTCTACTTTATCCAAAATTTAGCTTCCTTGAGCATATAGTTGCCGGGCTGTTTACAACAGAAGTTTGCGTTTTGTGGGAATTTTCAAAAGCAAATTATCCAAAAAGTAAAAATTCAAAATTATTTTGCTACGTCTAGGAACTAGATAAATATGTCCTAAAGCTTCTGTACAGAGCAAGCCGCAATGCACTAAGTGCGGTAGTTTCTTCTAAATATGGTCACAGACACAGTTCGCAAAAACCATGTATCTCATGCTTGTTCTTGAACATTTATTGCTGAATCACATTAATCAATTTTTTTACATTATATATAGTTGTAATCTACAAGAATTAAGCTTTTGTATGGTATATACCACAACTTTATATTCGAAGTGGAAGAGCCGCCACGGTTACACCAAAAGTACTGAAAACGGAGGGCTCGTGCCGCCGGAGTGGGACCACCACCTTAAGCAGGTCCGCTACACATGTCTGGTCTGGTGACCTGCACACTGTCCCACCTCGACCGAACTGCCGGACATCAGTGATGCTGTGGTAGTTGGGAGTCACAGCATGTAGTTGGGTAGCTTTAGGGTTGTTCAATCTGATAGAGGCCCCACCCAAAGGCACCAACGCGACGGGAATGCTGCTCACGCCGCTGCGGAGAAAGAGGCCTAAAGGTAGGTCATCATTCTGTGGAGATGCGGACCAAGGGGAACTGCCCTGTCCAGGAGAATTCCTGGACATCAGTGGAGTCGCAAACGTATCACAATGAAGAAAATGGGCTGCTTCAACCTAACTGAAAAGAAAAGAAACAAACACAGATATCAACAAAATTAATGAGAACTGCCCGGTAACCCGGCCCAGAGTGCAAGCCAAGGAGAGAAGAACCGACACGATCGAACGAGCCGAGCGCAGCTCGGCCTTGCAGCCGATTACGCACATCTTCCTCATCTGTATGTTATCATCATCATCATCATCATCATCATCCACACACCTATCCTCCTCTTCGCCTGTATATGTGATCATCATCATCGCGTATGTGCTGTGCTGGTTCGGTGACGAGCTCCCGAACCTAATAAACGTCGTCCCATCCGAGACGTCACATAAACATGTATACGCTAACGTTTTGGCCTTCTTCGGTGTGAGCGAGACTACGGAACAGGTTTGTTTCCAAAGTGTCAGAAAGGGAAAAGACAGGTGGGTAGGACATCTGTCTACGAACAGTGTTAGCCAAAAGAATTAAGTAACCACAATAAGATTTTTTTTTCAGAACGGGGGGTATGACTGCATAGCTATATACATACATACATACATACATACATACATACATACATACATACATACATACATACATACATACACACATATATATATATATATATATATATATATATATATATATATATATATATATACATACATACATACATACATATAGGGTGTCTCAGTTATCGTGGACCACGATTTAAAAAAAAAGACCAAGAGCTCTAGAGAAGTCGTACCGACTGCATAGTAGCGAAAGTCGTGTTTACTTACAGCCAGTATTTTTTTTTCATGACGAAGTATTAATTCATTGATTGCTTTTAATTAGTGAACTTTTCAATTATTGCTTGAATCGCATACATGTAAATTACAAAGTTGTAGGGCACCTCAAAAAACCTCCCAATCAAGCATTTATTTGTTGCCTAAGTGTGCCTGGTAAATACACAGCCCGCGAAATACACGAAATATGAAATAGATGCGCGCTCGCGCGCCGATACTCAAGCGCGAGCTTGACCTCCACTGACCTCTGAATTCCACGAACTGCGTTCTATGGTATTCTTTGCACAAGTGACATTCCTTATATTTGCGGGCAAGCTGCTGCTTATACAAATTCTATGTGTGTATCAAAAATAAAATAAAAGATCAATGAAAAATTCTCCGACAAGGTGAACTAGTAAACATCAGCACAACAGAAGGGATATATATATATATATATATATATATATATATATATATATATATATATATATATGGCATGTGTTTACGTGATATGTATACTTCTGCCTCATTACAAATTCTTCTCGCCCTTGTGTTGTGCTGATGTTTACTAGTTCACCTTGTCGGAGAATTTTTCATTTATCCTTTATGCATATATATATATATATATATATTGTAAGCACATTTCACGTACTTCATCGTTCTCATTTGTATATAGCCATCATCATCCCTGTTTCTCTTCTTCTTCGTGTTTGAGCCTCGGCCGTGCCGGTGGAATATACGGGTCTGCCAGTGCTGCCTGTCCTGGTCGTCTTCCGTCTTTCAATATATATATTGCGCGCGTAGGAAGAGGCGCGTTTGCTCTACATATATGGTGATTGTAAAGGAGGAAAGAGACGCCTACTTCTGCAGCCCTTAAGGGAGCACGGCGCAGAACGCGCGTTTGTTCTCCGCCGTGCGTTCACTCCCCGTCAAAGCGCGCGATATATATATATCAGGGTGTCTACCAACCGGGAAAACAGGGAATTCTCAGGGATTTTGAATATTCTGGAAATACTCCGGGAAAACGCAGGGAATTTGTGCCTCTATCAGGGAATAATTAATAGGGATGGGCGAATATAGGGTATTGTCAAATATTCGATCGACTAATTCTATATTCGCTTCGATTTGAATTCAAGTATTCGATATGTTCGAATTATTCGGCGCTCCCGAATAGGCAGCCAAAAGCCACGAACGGCCGGTACACAACTCGGAGGCTATATCACGTCATGGCTGCCATACATCAATCATAAATCTCGAAGGCTATACGTTTTTGCATTAAAGAGCCTGAAATGTGCGACGCAGAAGAGCAGAAACGGCGCTAGCGCACAACCGAAACGAAGCGGCGGAGTCCGCATCGCCATAGTCAGCAGCGGAAATCGTACGCGAATGACAGCAACGACGGAACGCTTCGTGCGTATTTTATTGCGTTCACCGCCGCGCATAACAACGCGTTGGCCGTGGGATTTCATAGCCGCCACCCATGGTCGCGTCGATAGCTGCCGCGGTTTCTTTCGCAGCGGTGGCAGCAAAAGCTAGTTTCGTTTTGACTCAATGGGCGTCTTGCGCTGGAGTTTGAGGTATAGTAGCGGCGCCTGGTGACGGCGAAAAGCGTCATCTGGGTAGTACCAGCTTGGATAGTATTGAGCCCTGGCTGTGGCGAAGCACGTTTCTAGCCCGCGTTTTGCGTCGATTCGCACTTTTTTCTGCCCTTGTTTCGAGTGCGAAAAGGCTCGTCACTTCTCACAGACCATGGCGACCAGGCTGCGAGCTGGCCGCAGCCTATAGTTATACGAAAACGGACTCTCCGTGTGCCGTGGGGCGTAACGCTGGAAGCAGAAGACATCGGCGACGCCGATCCGGAGAGACCTAGCTCAGCCTCGAAAAAGCGTCACCGTCGTTACTGCTGCGTCGTGGGCTGCCATGAACAAGAAGGTCTGAATCCCAACATCAGATTCTACCGTTTTCCTTCAAGGCCTCACGAAGTGGAGCGTCGGGCGCGCTGGATAACTGCAGTTCGTCGCGCTGGGTAAGCGAAATGGAAGACCGACATAGCAGCAGGCATGGCTGGTGATTCACGATTCGAGACCCGGTCACAGCGACAATTAACAATTCGACCGGTGCGAAGTGGTGAAGTGACCAGGTGTGTGCAAATGACCACAAATGGTAGGGCTGATTCGGTGACAATTCACTACCCCACTACGAGCAGCACAGGTTAGAGAGTTCAATGTGCTCATCCTTGACCTCAAGCCAACACGTCGAGGCAGCACAGCAAGGTAGTATTGATTACAGCACAACGATGTTCGAGCGCTGTCATTAAAAGCTACATCAAGCGAGCAGCGCACGAGCTCGCGCTACAGCGTGATTCGCACGTACGTACGTTACTGCGAGCTTATATGCATTGCATCAGTTATTTATCAATTGCTAGAGGGACAGATGGCCGCTACTACAGCGCAGACATAATTACTTGTCTAGCCGCATGCAGTCAACAAAGATTGCAGGAGGCCCGCCGTTTCGCGGCATGTCGAAAGACCGCTGCCGTCGCGGCGCGTACACCGCGGCATGCTGAAAGACCGCTGCCGTCGCGGCGCGTACGATCGTGCGCTCAAGCAGTTCGTACATCGCGGCATGCTGAAAGACCGCTGCCGTCGCGGCGCGTACGATCGTGCGCTCAAGCAGTTTGTACATCGCGGCATGCTGAAAGACCGCTGCCGTCGCGGCGCGTACGATCGTGCGCTCGAGCAGTTCGTACATCGCGGCATGCTGAAAGACCGCTGCCGTCGCGGCGCGTACGATCGTGCGCTCAAGCAGTTCGTACACCGCGGCATGCTGAAAGACCGCTGCCGTCGCGGCGCGTACGATCGTGCGCTCAAGCAGTTCGTACATCGCGGCATGCTGAAAGACCGCTGCCGTCGCGGCGCGTACGATCGTGCGCTCGAGCAGTTCGTACACCGCGGCATGCTGAAAGACCGCTGCCGTCGCGGCGCGTACGATCGTGCGCTCGAGCACTTCGTACACCGCGGCATGCTGAAAGACCGCTGCCGTCGCGGCGCGTACGATCGTGCGCTCGAGCAGTTCGTACACCGCGGCATGCTGAAAGACCGCTGCCGTCGCGGCGCGTACGATCGTGAGCTCGAGCAGTTCGTACACCGCGGCATGCTGAAAGACCGCTGCCGTCGCGGCGCGTACGATCGTGCGCTCGAGCAGTTCGTACACCGCGGCATGCTGAAAGACCGCTGCCGTCGCGGCGCGTACGATCGTGCGCTCGAGCAGTTCGTACACCGCGGCATGCTGAAAGACCGCTGCCGTCGCGGCGCGTACGATCGTGCGCTCGAGCAGTTCGTACACCGCGGCATGCTGAAAGACCGCTGCCGTCGCGGCGCGTACACTGTAAACGAAAATACCCCCCCCCCCCCCCCCCATGGGAATTTTAACAAGGTGATGTGCCGTATATACTCCCATCCTTGACTATTTATTCCGATGTATGGGAGGAATACAACAGCATTCCCTCGTTTCACACCGCTCACAACCTGTGCGGATAAGGGCGGACATGACGTGATTTTATTCCGCCTTCAAAATTTTGTTCTCCCCGGGAACTCCGCACAGGGAGTTTTATAAAAACTCCCCCGCTGGAACAGGTTGGTCACGTGGTGCTTCCCATAAGGCTGTGCGCCGCGCCAGCGACCGGCCGCGTTCGGCGGAGTCGGCGGTGCTCATGGCGGACGGTTTGTTTACATCTGTGAAGTGTCGTTCCGTGCCAGCGTTTCGCCGATTTTATTTCCTATACTTCCTCCCAGAAAGTGTTATAGGCGTGCCTGAAGCTCACTGTATCTCATCTTCATGTGCGTTAGCTGTGATCACTCTGCTGACAACGATGAATGCAAGAGCAACGATTTCAAGTGCGGAAAAAGGCTTAGTTGTGACCACGAAGCTGCCGGTTGACTCGTGATGTCGGCTCGGGTTTCTGGCTGTGCTTCCGTGTTGCGTGCCCTTGACTTGTGTTCCTCAGTGTGTTAAATACCACTTTTATGTCCTTTTGAGTATATTCTGACAACGTCCGGTGTAAAGTGCCGCGTAGCAATGGCAACAGCAGCCACTGTTCGAGCGACAACGTCCGTGATAGCCGCACATGAATGCCATATTCCGACTTCGTCACGGTGCTGTGCTGCCAGTAAGTTAGACCGTGGTGCAAGCAACTCTTTTATGAATCTGTGTACGGATATCCTCGCCCAAGAAATACGGTAGGACGTAAGTACGTACTGTGAATAAAGCTTCTTACTGAGCGATGTGAATTGAATTGTTATCGCGCAGTTCTGTTTTGATCACGTCGTTGCTTCGGATATTGCATTAACATCATGCTCCATCCAACATACTGATTTAGGAGCATACCTGCTGGCTCCGAGCGTGAGGATTCGTTTGCCAGATCAGCGATATGGCTCCGTTTCACAGCCGAGAGACATTGCTTGGACGCGGAGCAAGTAGTGCGGTCAAAAACGTGTATGACTACGCAATTTTCGGTGTTACGTAGGCTACTACGGGTCATGCTCACATGTAATAAATTGTTGTCCCGCCACAATTCTTTCGCACGAAGCTAATTTTGTCATGAAGCACGCGCACGTACATTTTTCTTGCGTACTGTAACTAACGCACTACTTTTTGGTCGCGGACGCCGGCAGTGTGCGAAGTCGCTGCAGCGCTCACGGAATGGCATTCAAATTTTGAAAAATTATGCCATAAACGTTGTTTTTTCGATATTCTAAGTTAACAGTTCCGTGTGGATTTAGGTTTCATGTTACTTTCAGAGAGGCCGATCTCATATGTGCGAGCCTGTGAGTCGTAATTTTGAAAACACTACAGCTGCTTGCTAGGCCGTTTCGAGGCCCACATTATCGTGGCTATATATACTGGCAGGGTTGCTTCTTGTTGTGTGTCGAGTGTCGGTTGGATGTCTTTCACAGCTCTTCATCGGGTTTTTCTCAAATGTTTGTGTTTATGTACTGTCTGGTCTCGTTCACTTGTTTCGCAGAATTTGGTTTATTCTTGTGCGTATATTTCGGAATTTGACCCGAAGCTCATACATAAAAATTCTCCACGCAAGTTGACGTGTCTTTTTTTATACTCCCGGTGCACCTCGAAAAAACTCCGTCCAGCTCGAAGTAAAAAATAAAAATAACAGAAAAAAAAAACTCCGAAGGCACCACGCAAAAATTCCGCCCGCACGGAGTAAAAATTATACTCCGATCATTCGGAGCATAATAAACTCCCAACCGGGGGGTCGCTAGAGGACAAGCATTATACTCCCACCTGAGAGTTATTTCCGTTTACAGTGTACGATCGTGCGCTCGAGCAGTTCGTACACCGCGGCATGCTGAAAGACCGCTGCCGTCGCGGCGCGTACGATCGTGCGCTCGAGCAGTTCGTACACCGCGGCATGCTGAAAGACCGCTGCCGTCGCGGCGCGTACGATCGTGCGCTCGAGCAGTTCGTACACCGCGGCATGCTGAAAGACCGCTGCCGTCGCGGCGCGTACGATCGTGCGCTCGAGCAGTTCGTACACCGCGGCATGCTGAAAGACCGCTGCCGTCGCGGCGCGTACGATCGTGCGCTCGAGCAGTTCGTACACCGCGGCATGCTGAAAGACCGCTGCCGTCGCGGCGCGTACGATCGTGCGCTCGAGCAGTTCGTACACCGCCTCATGCTGAAAGACCGCTGCCGTCGCGGCGCGTACGATCGTGCGCTCGAGCAGTTCGTACACCGCGGCATGCTGAAAGACCGCTGCCGTCGCGGCGCGTACGATCGTGCGCTCGAGCAGTTCGTACACCGCGGCATGCTGAAAGACCGCTGCCGTCGCGGCGCGTACGATCGTGCGCTGGAGCACTTCGTACACCGCGGCATGCTGAAAGACCGCTGCCGTCGCGGCGCGTACGATCGTGCGCTCGAGCACTTCGTACACCGCGGCATGCTGAAAGACCGCTGCCGTCGCGGCGCGTACGATCGTGCGCTCGAGCACTTCGTACACCGCGGCATGCTGAAAGACCGCTGCCGTCGCGGCGCGTACGATCGTGCGCTGGAGCACTTCGTACACCGCGGCATGCTGAAAGACCGCTGCCGTCGCGGCGCGTACGATCGAGCGCTCGAGCAGTTCGTACACCGCGGCATGCTGAAAGACCGCTGCCGTCGCGGCGCGTACCGTCGTGCGCTCGAGCAGTTCCGTACACATGTCTGCTTATCGCTGCTGTGAATTCATTTATAGAAAGCATTTCCTCGCGTTTGTGCGCCTGAATCTAGCAGCGTGCAAACCTTACCTGAAGTTCAACTTCACACGTGCGTGACTCGCTTCACTTGCGATTGACACCGCGCTAAAACTTCGCCGCTTATTTCTTGAACGGCGTACACGTATTCGGCGTTGCATAATTTCTTGCCTTTACGCAGCATGCCACCCATGGAAAAATCTTCGGCGCCCGATATTCGCTGCAAGCCGTGGTACAACACAACCGAAAGTGGCGGGTGACGGGTACATATTGTAAACGTGATTCCCGGAGTAGACGATCGAACTTGGTACTACCCAGTTTCAGATTGAGGGCGCTTTTTAGCACCATTTTTGCAGCGCCCCCTTGGGCAACGCAAGAGCCCCATACGCACGTCGGCCGCGTGCCTAAAAAGCTGCGTAGTGGCCTATCCATGATCGCATAGATAGCGACCGTGATTTTGCCTGCAGTTGTTGCAGCGAACAGTAGTTTTGTTCTGACTCGCTGCGTGCCTCGGCCGAGTACGGCCACGCTAGCGGCAAACACGCGCGCGTCATGCCACGAGCGGCAAGTTGCCGCGCGTCAGCGCCTTGCCACGTAGTCCACCGCGGCAATCGCGTCTCGCCGCGAGGCAGCGCGATATGATCCCGCGCGCTCTCGGAACGCGGAATCACCGTGAGCGAAAAGGGTGCGATCGGACAGTGTCCAGAAATCCCTCCATAGAACCGCGAGAGACGGCGATCGTCGATCGCGGAGCGGCGGAGTTCCGGTTGCCATTGGCTCCGTGACGTCAGCCTCGTCGCTCTCGGCACCCTCGGCAAACCCCCGATTCCTGCCGCTTTTCCCGCGCGCGGCATGACGCGCGCGTTTTTGCCGCTAGCGTGGCCGTACCCGTCGACGCGTTCATAATCGCGTCGATAGCGGCCACGATTGCGACAAACAGTCCGGATACATCGCGATGGACGTGCGATCTGTTGGCGGTCAGCTTACTGGCGAAAAAATAATCGGGATGTGCGCGCGGTAGTGCAAAGCATGTCGCTAATGATGGCAAGCGCCGCGGCCGTGCTGCGAAGGAAGTCGCGAGGCCTCGATCACCGCTGCGAGAGCCAATCAGTCACACGAGATGACGAAAATCGCAGACTCCGCACTGCTTTTGTGCAAAATAGTGAAAGAATTTGCTCATCCATTACACTAATAAAATCGTGCTGACGTAGTAAGCATTTGCTTATTGTTTTCTGGATACCCCGATAATTCGGACATTTTCTTTTTTTCTATCTCGTGAAATTCGAATTAACTAGGTTTTACTGTAATATGTGATATATACTATTCGAACTATTCGATTCGAAATTATTCTACCAAATCAATTCGCTTCAAATTCGCTTCGAACCTCAAGTCCACTTATCGCCCATCCCTAAAAATTAGCTGTAATTTTATTGAAAGGGAACGAAAGTTGCGGTAATGGAGGGAGGGGAGGCGACGTTTAGCTGTGGCACCAAATGCGTATTTATATAAAAAATTTGTGAGGCGAGAAGGTGGTAAAGACTTCGGATGCTGCTCGACGAGTGTCCCGTTCTGATCTCGTCGAAAACCTCCGAGCCGACCCAGAGGCACCGGCAACAGTCACCAACGCCGTGCGCGTTCGGTGCGAACGCGTGCAAAACGCCGACGGCGTCGACAACCGTTCTGCACGTTGCTGGTGTTGCTGCATGTCCAAGTTTATACAGCTGATAAAACTACTATCCGTACTCCGTATAGCTCTCTACTAATTTGCTATCGCAATTGATGCTTCGGGTGAAACTGCGACATTTTTTTAACATGCTTACTAAAGAGTGACAACATCAGGCAACATGGTGTCGGGCTGTCTTGATGTAAATGAAAGTTCCGTTTCACTCAGGGAATTTAGCAAAATCACTCGGGGAAAACCTGGAAAACTCAGGGAATCAGAAAATGTCAACTTAGTAGACACCCTGTATATTGTTCATTGAGATTTCCGCGCGTGCGGGATTGGCGGAATTCTCGCTGTTGTCAACTTCGCGAGTGCTGACGCCAGTTGCGCAGCGTGTCTAATTCGACACCGCACAAACAGCGCAGAACTGCGAGACGACAACACATCGCTCGTGTTGCCGTAGTCCTGTTGCCTGCATGCGTTGTTTGCCCGGTGTGTTCAACAAACTAGGCCGCACGCTTGTACAGTGATTGCGTTGTACACGTGGCGAGAATGGTGTACAATCTCGAATCTACGCGAGAAACATAGGCTGTAGTGTGTGTACGATGAAATGTCTATAATATAGCGGACGCCATTGAGCGGTGCGATTAGACTCGACGTGCGAGCTCGCTGCTATCGTCGTCATTTGTGTCTTTCTGTGCTTGACGTGTTGGATATTTTATTGGCTCTATGCTCGTGTGGTGTTTCTATACCACTTCACCGCTACTGCAACGTGTACAAATGTGTGCGAGCGTTGAGAAAATGGAATATTTCAAGATTGGCCCTCTCTCGTCTTGCTCCGCTTTTGCGTGAAACGTGCACTCGCCCAGTCCACGAAGCAGCCCCCTCCGTTCCCTGCCGCCGATGTATATGCTTATTTTATTTATTTATCGTGGTTAACAGCAAATGGGGCGAAGAGCATGCGAGTTGGAACCACGAGCGCTGACTAAACAGCTTATTTGAGGGAAATATTGACGCGCACGGTCACGTACAAGTTTGCGTATGTCGCAAACAAACAATACACGAAATCCTTCGCAGCTTTATGCTAATCCATCAGAGGCAGCGAAACTCGACTTAAAAGTGTTTGGCCTTTCCTAGTGCTGCGGGGCTTCCAGGCTGCGTTGTGGTCCACGCGGTCGGTTTCCACCGTCGCAGCCGGTCAAATGCGACGTGAGAAAAAAACATGTCGGATTGCTGCCCCCCCCGCAAAGAAGCTGGGGCCGAATGCACAGAGCTTTTCGTTCGTGTAAGTGCACTGGCCGGCCGCGTTCGCTATGTCCAGCGTCAGGATTGGCTGAAATTTTCTCTTATACGACCAATTCTAGCGCAAGAGGTTTATGTGAGTGTTGTCTATTCGCGCGAGCTATGCTTTAGAGCCCAGCTCTTGCACCTGCGGCGAGCGTAACCGAGTGAGTAGTAAGTGGTTCGTGAGGAAAGGGAAAGGTTGACGCTATCTTCTGCAGCCCTTGAGGGAGCACGGCTCAGCGCCAAAAACCGAGTGAACGTGGATCGCAGCGGGGGAGGAAAGCGGAGAGGAGGGTGTGGTGCCAGAGTAGTGGGCGCCGTCTGTATGGAAACAAAGCGTTGCATGAGCGGAGGCCTGTCTGCGGCGGCTGCTGTCGCCTTTCGCGATCTCTCGATTGACGAAGCAGTCGCGCCACACTTCGCTCCGTTTGCAACGTGCCGCACGAAACAGATTGTCCGCGCCAGCCAATATACCGCGAAATGAAAACACGGTTACAGCCGCGCTCAAATTGCGCGTTAGGGAGTATCGTAATCGTCGGTGAATTTTTTAATAACACTTTGTGATTAAGTCTCAAATCTACAATTCTGAACCAAGACGCTGTTAGCGTTGCTACAGCTGGTAACGAGCACGCCGGTCACGATAATGTCGGCGAAACTCCCCTTTACAGCTTCACTGTACAAACATAATGCCTTCGTGGACGCTCCTAGAGACTGACCCACAAGTGCGGTCGAGCAGAAAGGTTTACGGACCACAGGATGTCAGAAGCCGCCAGTGAAACATCACACTGTTTTTCGGATATATGCCAGGAAGTAGAGGGCGAATACCAGGCTGCGTGAGGTTACCTTTTTCTCAAATCCCGTAAAATAGTGTGGTCGACTGCATGATATCATATTTCAGCATGCTTTGCTGTCTTCATGTAACCAACGTATTTTACCCACCCGCGTTCCCTTTTTTTATTCTTCTCGCTTGATGTTCTTGCCACTACCATCCCCACGTAGGTGAATGAACCATTTCATTTATTTACTCTCAGGGCGGAAGCGATATAGAGACGAGTGGTGGTTCCAAAAAATGTCACAGTTTCGCCCTAAGGGCGAAGCAATGAATGCGATAGCAACACAGCAATGTCATACGAAGTAAGGTGAGCGGCTTTGGTAGCAATGTGAATTGTAGTAAACATGAGCTGATTAAGTAAGCAGGTGTGGTGCGCCGTAAGTAGACCGACATGAAGAGAGACTCGATGACCACGAGAAGACGCGTGTGAAACGGTGGTGTTGATGAGAAGCGCTTCCCGTGGGCAGCGCGTGCGAAGGGACACACCATCCGGGCAGCATTGCATGTGTAGCGTGCGTTGGAAAATGTCGTCCGACTATTACTAACTGAATGAATAAGCGTGGTGTGAGCGCGCACAAACAAACACGAATAGATCACACTGAATGACTGCAGACAACGACTGTCAAAACGCTGGCAGCAAGCCCATACGCTGCAGCGGGCGAAGGTACGTGCGGTCTATCGCTTCAACTCAAACTGAGCGGCGAATGCACGGCGCATAAAGGTCAGAGCCGTGTGGAGATAAGAGACCGTGCGGACGAGCGCAGTTGTTGGCAGAGTACCCCCCCCCCCCCCCCCCCCCGCTCCCTCCGGCGCTGGCTTCCTGCTTCCTTGCTTGCACGTGGGAGATGAGTGCGTTCGCTCTCCGTGATAGCGCGCGTCCCCGCACGCGTCCGCTCGGGCATAGGGCGCGCGGTAAAGATTTTATCTATAGGGAACCTGACGGCGACGCCGACGGCAGAAATCCGGTTGAAGTGTCCATATAATTTCTATCGCAATAAAACAGGTGAATATAAAAAGCAAGAAACGCACACAGCAGCAGTGTACATAATACAAGAGAAATAAACGGAAAATATACACTATTAAATAAAATAGATAGAAACTATATATGCACTCTTGAAGCATTGAACACGTTAGCATCAGTTATGGAGGCGATGGAGGTGGTTCCAGTCAGTGCCTGTTTTTGGGACGCAGGAATCCAAGTTAACGTTGGTGCCACTCGTGGGCACGAGTCTCGGTACCCGCTTCCATAGACCCGCCATCCCACGGATGTTATGACTTGACCACCTCTCCCCATCGATCCTCCACAAGTGAATGGAAGTGCGACCGATACCCCGGCGGAATATGCACCCCGAACGCGATGTCTATATGCAGGCGGCAAGCGCGGGCGACCCATCTAGCCAACCCAGCGCACGACATATTTTGCTACGTCGATGCCGCCTGTTCGCCGACTGCGACGGCCGTCATCGGTCATCAGGCTGACATCACTCGTTCGCATGACGACTCGAGTACCCAATTGACGTCGAGATCGTCGCCAAATCGGCAGCCATTATTATCTCCATCCAGTGCTGCCAACTCTATGGAAATTCTCCTAGATGTAAGGACGTTAAGCCTTGTTTAGGGAAATTGTCAAATCTCTCCAAATTAAGGTCAAGTTTGCACTTTGACCTGAAACATTGAAACTGCTGACGTGATGGCGTGTTTTGATTTCGATCACCGCAAATTACTTTCGCATTAGCTTGCAAACTGTGAATTTTGATCGTACACAGCAGTGCAGTGAACGTATCTGGTCAAATAAATGACAGAGAGTCGATGCCCTGGGCCGTTTAACGAAGTTCTTCTACTGTGGTTGTCGATGCCTGTGCATTCTCAATGAAATATTTATCTCTAACCGGCAAAACAAACGTATGCCGGAACACCAAATAAAGCAGCATGGGCGAATCTGGGCGTGATCGAGCGGACACGTGTACAGCCTCCCGCATTTTACTGCAAAAGCTGTGTATATGGCTAGGCGAAACTAAAAACCGTTTGCCACATGTTTCGATAAACGTCTCCATTGGCTGCGCCGTCAGTTACGTCGTTCTCTACGTCGCACCCAAGTGCGCGCGCCATTGGCAGCGCCGTTAGTGACGTCGTCCTCTGCGTCCTACCCAAGCACGCGCGCCAAGTGCCGCTTGAGAAACTCCCGCCGAAAGCGGGCGTTGGCCCCGGCGAACGCGTTCCCGCCATTGCCGCGTTGACGCTGCTCTGCCCGCAGCGCCGCCTCCTCGGCTCGCCGTTGTCGCATGCGTTCGATATCTCGAGTTAGCTCGTCATCGTGGTTGACAGCATTCGCCCGACATTGGCGCTTGCATTCCACTAGAAACACAAACTTGTAACCAATAATTGAGAAACGCTTCAATACAGCGTCGGGATTAACCCACTGCTAAACACCGGGGCCACACGTTTCAGCTTCGCTGGTTAACCATCTGTACGGAGTGCTTCGATCGGTGGTGTTTCTTTAGCTATATCGCACGAGATCACTATAATGTGGTCGTTCGTCGTCCTGAAGGGAACATCGCATTAGACGAATCTTGCACAGTAGAGTACTTCTGTCGGTCTCGCTGATTATTTCCGCTTAAAGGCGCTAAAATGACGCGCGATGGACGCTCGCGCGATATAGCTAAAAATGCGGGAGGCTGTACTTCTTATAGCGCCAAGCACTAAACAGGCGGCTATGCATGCGTATGCTCCCATAGGCAGAGCGACCTTGGATAGAGCACCAGTGGTTGGCTGAGTTTTGCTTTTGAGGAAAGATAAAAATGTGCCGGGCATCTTCGTGCTTTGCTGCAAACGACCTGTAAGCGCTTAAGTGTTGTGGTGCTACGTCAGTACACGGAATTCAAGAAAATTATTCACATCTTTTAACATCGGTGTCGTGAAATCGCGCGCTGTTTTGACAGTGTTACATTCTGTATAAGGGAGGTCCGGCGCCGATCTTCCTTACAATTCGAATGATAGGTTCCGTGTAATGTTGGGGCTTTGGTCTAAATGCAAAACAAATTTACACAGCAACAAAGTACATACCTGCTAACGTCTTCGGTGAATATGGCTCTGGCTGTGTTGTTAGCACAACTTTCACTGCGACGTCTTTTGAGCTTGAGTCGAGTGACTTCAAATATTAATACGGGTTTAGAAATAAATGTAAACTATAAAATTAGTCTATTTGCATAATGCAAACAAAAATATTTAGTTGCATAAATATTGATCAACTGCGCAACCACATTTTGCAATAATCCAGGGTAATCTAAGGAGTTTTTTTTGGGGGGGGGGGAGGGGGGGGAGGGGTTTAGAGGAAAATTGCCTTTCGAGCACGCTCAGTCCCTCCCTCGCGTGGTGGGGCCTGACACCTACTGCGCCAGTGCGCGCCGCGCAGAACACTGCAAGCAAATTGAGCCGCGCTATAGAGAGGGGCAGAAAGGGAAGGAAAGAAAAAGTTAGCCAGTGTGAGTACCGGCTGGCTACCCTGTGCTGGGCAATGGGAATAAAAGGTGATAGAATTAAAAGAAATGAGAAGTCTGAAAATGTCACACAATAACGCGATATACGTGTAGGTGCGCGACGCTCATGCACCCTTCCGTCGGGCTCCGACCCTGGCGAATGACGCCATGCAACACATTATTCAACATCGCCGCGACCTGTGCGGTGGCTACTGGACCGATGCAAGACCCTTGCAGCTGGCTTTCCCACGAGCGCATTTGTTTCGTTCTGCGTCGGGAGAGCTGGACCACTCTGCCTGGAACCGCGCTTTGGCCGCTCCTTGTGCCCGATGAAGGTTATAGCGCACGGAAAGGCTAGAGCGGGCGCTGACTTGCAACAGCGTTTATTTCGAATCAGAGAACCACGTAGTATATAGGCAGCATAATTTTTCAGAAATCATCACAAATGTGCAGTTTGCAAGGCTCCCCTGTCGCAGATAGGACAACTCTTTAAAAGAAAAGGCACTTGAAGGTGTTTAAACGCAGTTGTCCGCTAGCCTATCAATCACTTCGATAACTTCGCGAGTTAAGCGACCCCAGCTGCCAACAATGCAGCAGTCTTGAAATACGCATACCTGGCCGCCACCACACACCCCGCTCCGGGAGCTACGTAATCACACGGCACGGACGAAGAGCCGTTTCAAATTGTCATTCATTCGTGCACGCATACGCGGGTCGAACAAAAGGTTTCTTACCGGTCGATGAGGGCGGTATGCAGGGGACTTCGTGCACCGACCAGATGGTCAGAAATAATCCCGAGTTCTCCACAACGGCGTGCCTCATCGTGGTTATGGCACGTCATCATCATCATCATCATCAGCCTATATTTATGTCCACTGCAGGACGAAGGCCTCTCCCTGCGATCTCCAATTACCCCTGTCTTGCGCTAGCGTATTCCAACTTGCGCCTGCGAATTTCCTAACCTCATCATCCCACCTGACTTTCTGCCGTCCTCGACTGCGCTTCCCTTCTCTTGGTATCCATTCTGTAACCCTAATGGTCCACCGGTTATCCATCCTACGTATTACATGGCCTGCCCAGCTCCATTTCTTCCGCTTAATGTCAACTAGAATATCGTCTACCCCCGTTTGTTCTCTGATCCACACCGCTCTCTTCCTGTCTCTTAACGTTACTCCTAAGATTTTTCGTTCCATTGCTCTTTGTGCGGTCCTTAACTTGTTCTCGAGCTTCTTTGTTAACCTCCAAGTTTCTGCCCCGTATGTTAGCACCGGTAGAATGCAATGATTGTACACTTTTCTTTTCAACGACAGTGGTAAGCTCCCAGTCAGGATTTGGCAATGCCTGCCGTATGCACTCCAACCCAATTTTATTCTTCTGTAAATTTCTTTCTCATGATCAGGGTCCCCTGTGAGTAATTGACCTAGATAAACATATTCCTTTACAGATTCTAGAGGCTGACGGGCGATCCTGAATTCTTGTTCCCTTGCCAGGCTATTGAACATTATCTTTGTCTTCTGCATATTCATCTTCAACCCAATTCTTGCACTTTCTCGATGAAGGTCCTCAATCATTTGTTGTAATTCCTCTCCATTGTTGCTCAATAGGACAATGTGTTATGGCACGTAAAACTACAAAATTAATTCTAACAGCGGAGCTGTTTAAGCCGGTGGTTGGCCCGTATAACGTAGACCAGAAACTGCACCTGGCGATGACGTCACCGCGCGTTGCCTAGCAACCACTTGTCACAGCTGCACCTCGCTTCGCCGCCGCTCCGCACCGCCGCGACGACCTGCTACGACCGCGCACATGGGGCGGTATTAGTGGACTGTCTATCAGCGACAGCCGAAATGGACAGTCCACTAAGTAGACTCTTACAGAATACCGCCCCTGCTCCGTCTAGCCATGACGTCACTTCGCGTCGCCTAGCAACCACATGTGCCTCGCTTCGCCTAGACATGTCAACACCTCGTCAGGCCGCGTCTTGAAGCGCGTCGTGCGGCCAAGCGAGTATCTGCGCGTCGGCGGCCGTGCGGCGGCTAGCCGTGCCGAAGCTGCAGCCGAGAAGAGGCGTCGTCGAGTTGAAGATCCCGAGTTTCGAGAGTGTGCGTACGATGTCCCCTAAGGGGGACACTCATCGTCTTCTCAGGACCAAAATAAAGGTTCTTTGTCTGTCTGCGTTTGAGTATCCAGCGTCGTTGGGATAGCGACCCTGGTCGATCACAAACTCCGTCCAGCCTTGCACCACTAGAGCAAGCTGCGCTCATTTTTCTTTTTTGTCGTTTCAAGAGCCATGAAGGATGGCAGCTGCACTTCGCAATATAAAAAGCTTGCGAAGCATTCTTCGCGCTGCATCACTTTCGATTTGTTTATGATTTTTCGGACTGTTCCAATGAAAAAGCAACCTTTCAATCTTGTCCAGAAATAAATTGCGAGTCAGCCCTCGGCCCGTGAAGTCTATTCTGCTATCGCGCTGTTTAACCAAATTATATGTAATTCAACTGTCACTTCTGCCTGAAACGAAGAACGTGATCTCTGCTGTGTACGTGGGTCCTTGTGCCGTCCCTGGCGCATGACAGATTGGCGGCGCACTGCGACCGACGGGAGGTCGATACGTGGACGTTGAACACCATCGGCGCCCTATGTGACAGCGCACTTCTTGCGCTCCCGAGGCATAGAAGTTGGCAGCGCGATCATGGCTTGCGCGCTCAATGCAGGGCGTTTACGTAACTTTAATAATATGCATGTGCCACGTAGCTGGACAGAACCAACGCAATGTTGTTTGCCGTCGGTTGGAGAGATACTCACGAGTATCTTTTGCATTCCGCCTAATTGCATAATTATTTATTAATCTCCCCAAGCATTATAATTAGTTGAAAAGTGACAATGAGAAAATTGCAGAGCAACGTGGAAAACTCCATACACAGCTTTCTGTTGCTCGATACGTGCTATATAAAAGTGTTTTGTTTTTCCGAGCGTGAAAGAAGCCCGCGAATACACGCAACATTGCCGTGCGACTGGCCGCGCGAGTAGTCGTGGCGCATGCACCATATTTGAAAGGTAAGATTTTACTCGGAGGCGGCTTTGTATCTACACTACCTGAAACTGTAGGCCTTTGAAGTGTCTATTTAGATACATTTAGGCTGCAGAGATCCATTTCTGTTTGTTTTTCGGTCTTCGTCATTCGCTCAGTCACCACCCAGCCGTCGTTGTCTCTACGATCGTCCACTTGGCGCGTAAAAATGATGCATAAAATAAAATGGAACGTTACAAAATACGGGTCGCGTGTAATGCCTCTGTATATTCAATCCTTTCCGTCGTCTGATCACCAGTTCTATGCAGTACGCGCTTTCCTTTAAACTCTGGTTTACTAGTGTAGTCTCTCCAATGAATGTTGATGTGGCCAGAGATTAATTTTGTTAAGTTGAGTTGGGTTTTTTTTTTCTGCTAATCTTTCATTTGGGCACCTGCCAGTCGGGTCGACACATGCCAGTACTATGGTGCCAGCATGCTGCGCGACAGGACCTAGCTCAGCTCGTGAACTTGCGACGATGTTGCTTGGTTCAACTCGATCCTATTCTTACCTTTGCTGTGAACCAGATTCCCTGTTTGCTAACTGGCAATAAATCGTCAGTTTTTACTGCACCCATGTTCGTCTTGTGTTGGCTGTGTATTATAGGCGCCGTATCCCGAAAGCTTTGGCTGTGTGCTGTAATATGCTGCTCTCGGTTACGAAGTTCGGAGGAAACACCCCGTTAGGGAAGCTTGTCGACTAGAGGCTTTTCTTCTTTTCTCGACGTTCGGGCCTAAACATCTCGCCTCTGCTGCCTATCTCCCAGTCCTAGGCTTATCTAGTTTCCTGGAATCCTCGATCTTTCCTGTCTCGCCCCCCATGCCGCTTTCTTGTTGTTCCCCCCCCCCCCCCCCTTTTTTTTTAGCATAGTCACCGTGCTGTTTATCCCGTTCTGCAACACGACCCCCTTCCCCACCAAAAAAGAAATCCGGGCAGCGCCACTGGATACCCTATGATGCTTCAGCCTTTGTTGATGTTGACTCCACGTGTCGAGGTGCAACGCGAAAATCGGAAATGTGCAAACTTGTGTCCCCCCCCTTCTTTTATGTTCTTCTTTCCTTGCGTATTTTCTTCCACTCACCCTTGGTGCATACGTTTTGCCGTCCGCACAATGAACAGTCGGTCGATTGTGAGCGCTCGTTCCGTTGTCCGGCTGTTGCTGCTGGGCTTTTTTTCTTTTTTAGTCAGGAGATTTCGCACGTACGCCTGGCGCCGAGTTTCCAAGTCATTCTGTTTATCTTTCGGATACAATTCTTATGGCATGGCGTACATGACCTTTGTATTCTCCTGTATTGTTCTATTTCGATATTTGGCAACTGGTTAATGATGAAGTGAAGATGGGCCCGTTTCTGAGTTCACTCCTTAGGACGTATTCTCGGACGGTCGCTTTCGGCGATGTCAGTTTGAGCTGATTGGCTGGTTGAGCACTACATCACGCGAGAAAGACAGTATCGCCGATAGGGATCGTCCGAGAATGCGTCCCCTGCTGTTCGCATTACGAACTATGCGAGCCACTACTTTAAAGCGCAAGTTGTAAAATAGCGACCGGCCATAACAGCCGCAACTTCGTGGCCAAAATGGAAAGCCGCCACGGTGGCATCTGACAAGCAGGCGCCAAAAGCAGAACGAAGCGCTCATAACCGCTTATTTTGCGGCCAGCATGCTCACGCAAAATCCTCCGTTTAAAGCACATTTGAAAGCGCTGCAATTGAGGTGCTCGAACGCATGGCAACTGAGCTTTTTTATATGCTTTGCGGGCTTTCTTGATTAATGTTCGGAAAAAAGAACTATACGTAGGAAAAATAACGCAGACAAAATAGCATACGGGGTTTCGGAACACGCTCTATAGCTTTCTTCTAATACAACTTATGCTCTAAACGAAATATTTTAACACTTGCATGGGGCGTCGTCTCCGTCGCCCACGTGACACTTGAACGTGTTTGCTAATTAATGCAGATGTCACATCGGTGTCACGTGTGTTGGCGGCAAACGCATACCGTGTTGCGGTGGCAAAGACGTTATGCGTTTGTCACCGGCACCCACCGTCGTCCCATATCGATGTCTGGTAATCTGATGCTGTCGAGTATTTCGGAGTTGGATCGATTCAGTTCAATTCGCTTTATTTATCATATAGTTCGGGCTGGCTGCCAGAGCTAAAAACTGTACACACAGCGTGACAGGGGGCTACTACGAGGAAGACACAACATGTCAGATAAGGAAATCACTGGAACAAGAACAAAGCAGATCATAGTACGAAGAGAGTACAGTCGTGAGCAGCCTTGTCCAGAACGTGCGAACGGCGGCTTCCGGAGCGACGTCTAACGGTAGTTGCTGGTCCCAAACGTGCCCAGCACGTACCGTTAGACGTTGGACCCAGCAGCTAGCGTTGCCTTTCCCACCTTCTAGACAGGGTTGCTCACGACTGTCATCTTCAAGAATTAAAAAATAGCAAGAATAGCCACAGCAAAAACATGAAAAATGAGAGTAGTGACATTTAAAATATTCACGTGAAAGATAACATCGAAATTGTGACTAATTACTAGCAAAACAAAACTTTATTAGGTTAGATTTAGAGAGGTTTACACAAAATGTCATAACGAAGATTTTGTTAAGTTGCTACATGTTTTTAGATTTATTCAAAATTGAGGGGAAGTTGCATTGTATCATCTGCAGTCTGTAAGTGGAATGGGGTAAAAATCACGTGTCTGTTTATGACAGCCCTGTATCCGTGTCGACATAATGTTGTTTCTAAGAAATGGCTGAAACTGACATTAAAACAATAAAAAGAGGATAGAATCTGATAATCATACATGTTTTCAACTGTAATTATATTACATATTTCCAAGGCATGGGTAGTGGAAGCATCGTATAGTCTAGTTTAGAGACGTGGATAATGGCTTTCTTCTGGGGGCAATTTAAAATATTTTTGTATATTCGATCGAGACATTGTTAACCGTACTAAACTGAAATAACTTATTTGAGAGGCAGACTATGCATAATATATTTCTATCTTAACCTTGCTGATGCCACATATTTACACTGATTCATAATATACGTATCCCATGTCAGACTACAAGAGCAAGTGGCGCCGAGTGATGCATGCCGTGAGGCTACACGTGTTTCTTCACCGGTGCACTTTATCGCCTGTTCTATTTTCACAGCTTTGCTTTTTGCACGAAAGGTTCTTGGTACCAGTGCTTTGGCGTCGCACTGCCGACGGCGCGGAATCAAATCGCGGCCGCATTTCGATGGGGGCGAAATACAAAAAACTCCCGGGTACTTAGATTTAGGTGCATGTTAAAGAACCCCAGGGGGTCAGAATTAATCCGGAGCCCCCCACTACGGCGTGCTTCATAATTGCACTGTGGTTATGGCACATAAAATCCCAGAATTTAATTTTATAAGTTAAGCTTCATGGCTACTTTCGCCTCACTAGGAAGCTCGCCTCAGAAGTAGCTTCAGTAGGAATAACTGCACTTTCTATTGCGATAGCAATTATATGGACACTCCGAGCGGATTTCTGCCGTATAAAGCCCAAGGGCAAAAAAATCGTCGCCGCGCGCTTTTACGCAGAGTTAACGCACGGCGGAGAGCAAACGCGACTTCCGTCGTGCGAAAGGCCGCGGGGGGATGGAAGGGAGGCGGAGCGACGCTGTGCTGCGGCAACCGGCCGCAAGGGCAACTGGCGACTCATCTCCCACGCGAATACAAGAAAGCGGGAAGGCAGCGCGGGAGGGAGGGGGTGCGGCTTCTACTCTGCCAACAACTGCGTACTTGTACTTCGTGCCGCTGCGGGCTGTCGCGCGCACCGTTTCTTGAAAGCGATCTCCACACGGCTCTTACCTTTGCATGCGCTGTGCTTTCGCCGCTCGGTTTCCGTTGAAGCGATAAACCGCTCGCTGCTGCGGCCGCGCTTGCTTACGCCAGCATTTTAACGCGATAGCGTAAATGGCCCCGTGTCGCAGAAAATCCGGCGTCGGCGTCCGTGGCGGCGAAAATCATCCCTGACTCCCTACCGCGCAGGCCTTCCGCGTGGCGCAAGGTGGTAGTAAACAAAAATTGGAATTTCTCACAGTGAAATCCGTCAGAAAAATGGTAAAATACGACTTCACTACTACCTACAGACATGGTGGCGTCGGATTGTAATTTTAATGTACGAGAAAACATAATTCTGTTACGAGGATACTCGAAAAGCAAACTCCTTTTCCAGCATTTCTACCATACCAGCAGCGGCGCACTCGGATATGTTAGTTGCGAAATTCATATCCAGGTGGCGCTCGTATCTTCGGCAGGTCAAATTGGGACTTCGCCTGCCTAATGCGTTTTGCACACGCGCGCGCATCGTGGCAATAGCAAGCAATTAAAGAAATAATAAAAAAAGGTGCTAGGGCCTTCACATTTTAATATAAGATGACTTCTATTGACTCTGGAAAAACGTCTTCCCAGCAATGCATTTGTTTAAAAGTAAAGCCGATTTTGAGGGGATCGGTGTAAATAAACTTGGTCTTTGTAAGCTGGCTTTCCAATGTTCTGTGTTGCAGTGTAGCCTGCTGAAAGAAAAATGTGTTGCAAATGGGGCCTGATAACGCTGTCGCGTTCCACTCTTAAAGGCAAAGCTTAAGCGTCCTCCAATTTTTCACAGTGGTTGTCTGCAATCATTGAGTGTAATTTATTCATGTTTACTTGTGCGCGCTGAAGTCATTGAGTGTAATCTATTCATGTTTACTTGTGCGCGCTGACACCGTGCTTGTTAATTCAGTTAGTAAGCAGATGTGTCCAAGTTTATGCAGCCGATAAAACTATTGTCCCTACTCCGTATAGCTTTTTAATAATTTGCTATCGCAATTGATGCTTCGCCTTTCGGGCGAAACTGTGACATTTTTTTGACACCTTTCAACTTGTCCACAGCATGTTCCGCTAGTCTGAGCATATATGCGGCTATGGAGATTGTGACTCGATGCACTGATCCGACGATAACGTGACCAAAATGAAATTCAAGGAAAGCAGCAAGTAAATAGCCGTGGGCATCATGCGTGAGCATGATAGCACGTATGGCGCGCACACTACAGGGCTGGTGTTTTTCACGCTACGAACCAGTTGGCGCATACCGGAGGAAACGTTTCTTGTTTCCGGGTGTCTAGTTGCACTGTTTCCACAGATACGTGAAAAGCACAAGGTGAACGCGCGGTTTGAAGGGTGGGTACACTGAAAGGACTTTCAGAGCTAGGCCTAGTTGGTGCATATTTGATATGATTGAAAAGCTCAAAAAAAAAAAAAAAAAACAAGAAAACAGACATGGCACGAAAAGAAAAAAAGTATACACAGGACCGTGTCTGCGCTCTTTAATCACGTAATGTTAGCACTGGCCAAGTGATGCCGCGTAACAGCTACAATTGCTTTTCCATTCACGCCTTTATAAAGACCGTAGTCGGCACATCTGCTTGCTGCTCTCCTATAAGTTAAATTTTAATGTCATATTTGTGTTTATCAGAGTTGTGCCGAAGCTTTAAGCTTAGGCCAACTCCTGTTTTTTTTTTCTTTTTTTTTAACCTCGATTCAGCGAAAACCGCGACACAAGGAACTTTTTCATTTCCCGATCTCACTCCCGTTGAACACCGCGTATAGTTTTTCTCGTGATTTATCCAAGTTATTTTCCTCATCAGTTTTTATTGAATGTAAGGACGTCTTCTTATGGGGTGGTCCTCCGTGCTTCGGATGCATGTAGGCTGGCAAGTGCAACAAAATAAGAGCATATCGCACGATATGCTCTTATTGGCGCGCGTCCTTCCGCTTGCAAGTGTTGCCGGTGAGTGGCGAAAGACGCCGGGTGTCGAGCGGAAAACGAAATGCACAGTTCGGAAATTGCACTGGATGTGCACCGTTCGTGCTCGCGCATACGCTCCCGAACGTGCCAGTGGCCAGGCGCAGGAAAGCAACGTTTATAGATATCTATAAACGTTGCAGGAAAGTGCAGTTGCGCCGGCAAAGGAAAAGCGCGGTGCTAATGCGTTAGCATTCTTTAAAAAATAAGAAATATGGGGTTTTACGTGCCAAAACCATGACCTGAGTATGAGGCACACCGTAGTGGGGGACTCCGGAATAATTTGGACCACCCGGGGTTCTTAATGTGCACCTAACTCTAAGTACAGGGGTGTTTTCGCATTTCGCCTCCACCGAAATGCGGCCGCCGTGGTCGGGATTCGATCCCACGACCTCGTGCTTAGCAGCCCAATACCATAGCCACTAAGCAACCCCGGCGGGTGTAAGCATTGTTTGGCGAGTACCCCAGCCCCGTTACGCGAAAACTGTAATGCCTTCTATCTGCACAAAAATATCTAATTTGCAAAGCAAAGGCATTTAATCATTATAATAGTGTAAATGTCGATGTTTGGTAGCTTCATAAGTGATAAGGAACAATCTAAACAAGAATAATTGATTACAGAGAATACCCATAGGGATATATAGCGCTCCATAGAAAATGCATGGGGAAGCATAGAATAGGGGTAGGCCAGCTGAAATTTGGGGGTGGGCCAACCTAAAATTGGAGGTGTGTCAACTTGAAATTTGTAGGTGGGCCAACTTGAAATTTGTAGGTGGGCCAACCTAAAGTTTGAGGGTATGCAAACTTGAAATTTGTGCTTGTCCAATTTGAAATTTTGGGTGGGTGAAGTTGTAATTTTTAGGTGGGCCAACATAAGTTTGGACATGGGCCAACTAAAATTCGGGGGTATGCTTACGCATACTTAGACAACTCCAGTGGAGTTTCAGCATTCTTTTTCGCTGTCGCCGTGAACGAATGTTGCGAACGACGTTCAAGGCTACAGTATCGTTACCTCGCGAGTCGCTGCACCTTACAGCATACATTACAAACATACGAAATGGCTGCCTAGCGTTGGCGGGCAGTGCTGGTGATACTCTTGACAGCGGCACCGAGCGGTAGGCGTTGTCCTCGCGAGAGCCTTGCTGTTGACGTGGTATCTACCACGGCTACCAGTACTTTTGAAGATGTAATTATCGGTCAATTTTTTTGTTCATAATGCTTACTGATAAGCCTATATCCACCAAGACCAAGAAATGTGAAGTTTTCTACTTTTGAAACAGATAAACTTCACTCAATTCACAATTTAGTGAAATTTTTTGTTAAGAGACATTGTTATAACAAAATTCGACTGTATATGTAAAGCACAGAACTGCTCTCAATAGACATCAGCTGAACGGATTTCAATGAAATTCACTGTATTTTTATAAAAGATTACGTTGAACAGGTGAAGTTGAATTTGATTTGGGGCCTGAACTTTTTTGGCTGGGAATAATAAAAAAATATGCACAATGTTTATAGTTGAGTAACTCTGCACCAAATGCATTTCAGTTGGGAAAACTGTTTGTTAGATCATATAATGCTTTCATATGTGATAGATCATTTAACAGCTTACCTAAATTTTTACATTGTTTCATGAGTTTTACAGAGTGATATTCACAAAAAGTGATATTTTAGTGGGGTCTTAAATATATCAATTTCGTCTGATTGACATGTCCCTATAGATGTAGTTCACAGAATGGGGATATTTTTGCTTATTGCCAAGTTGGTGTTGTAAACTTGACGCTGAAAGGGAAAAATTGCTATATACCCAAATGTAGCATGAAGCTACAAAGGAAACTCATACAAAAAAAAAAAAACATTTTTTTCCTCAACTGGGAAGCATTCTTTTTTGAGAAACCTGTATGGGTTTCCTTCCTAGCTTCGTGTTACATTCGGGCGGATGACAATTTTTCCTTTTCAAGATACTCTCTCCACCTTGCGAGATTCTGCAGAACTGATTGGCCAAACTTGACACTCATCAAAAAAGTTACTGATTTCTGACTGTCCTTGTGAAAAAAAATTATGGCATACATTCAGTCAAGCTGTTAATTCTGCTTTTTTTTCTGACCTCTCCCATTGAATGTATGGAAATGAGACTGCTATTATTAATATTGCTTTGCCAGCCTAATGCATTTAGTGTAGCTTTTTTAGTGCCCTAATAATTAAAAGGGTACTAAGGCACGCGAAGAAACAAGTATTGATTTTTTCAAGACTTTGTCTGCACATATTCTGCGAGACAAGGTTGGTTATTAGTGAAGAAAATGACGACCAGTTTCCCTTTATGAATTTTGCTCCCAAACTGCAGTGTAGGCTAGCGTGCCAACCATCCCAAGTTTAGCAGGACAGTCCCAACATTTGCTTTTTTTTCTGCCGAATAACAATAAATAAACCAGATTTCCTTTTTATAATGCCTAAAGAGCTTGGTTGTACATTAATCTTTTTTTTCTTCTGTTTCATTGTCATAAACATAAAGGCGGTATTGTTTTGTAGGAACTAACCATTCACAGTAGTTCTATCTGTATCAGTAACTGTGTTAGCCAGGCAACTACTTAACCTTTCTTGCTGTAAATCATGACATGGTAAGACTATACAAAAATGTAAGGAGAAAGTTGCACTTACAAACTGGCAGTTCTTGGCACTGACAAGGTTGGTCGTCGCCAGCCCTCTCCCCTGCCATCAAGTCTAATGCAGATGTATGTGTGACTTCACAACTTCAAAGTAACTTTACGTGTTTGTGCCCTTCTTGTACAATAATTGTTCATCAGATTTATTTGGTAAAACACAGTCTAATCCTGCATTATTGATAAAAAATTATTCATTATTTATTTATTTATTTCAAATACTGCTAACCACAACGATAGGTCATAGCAGAGTGGTACAGATTATGTATCAGAAGACAAGAACAGAATATGTGAAAACAAAACAATATCAATAAAAACAATGTTGTTTTACATTTGTGTTTAGCATTGAAATATAAAGATTTCCAAGGGAAGGAACCACCAAGGAAGATTCTGGGATAGACTCAATTCGTCTGCCACATTGGCATTATAATTGTTCCATTCAATTACTGTATGCAGAAAAAAGGATTACTTAAAAACATTGTTTCTGTATTTGAATGGCACTAAATGCACAATCTTGGCAAATGCTATCATTGTCCTTCACACCAAGAGGAGTTGGCCTTTAATTGCGGATCATTGCTGTTTAATGTGTGAGCAGTGATTTCTTTCGATAACTCTCCTCTCCTTGCAGTACTGCTACCAGGTGGGGCTGTGCGTGTGCGTGGTGTGGTGCACGTTGCTGTGCGTTAGTCGCCTCTACCTGGGCATGCACACTGTGCTGGTGAGCTCTCCCGTGGCTTCAATGGCTGCCACCTTTCTTTTTTATTGGTCTGCACCCTCTTGTTGCCGGCCAATATGAATGAGCTAGTATTGAGGCCTTGAACTGTGACAAAAATGGGTGACCTTTTATTTTAGCCCAGTTTAGGGACTTTATTTTATATGGGTTGGTGTAATTCGTATCTAGCCAATTAATTTCAGTTTATTTATTGCAGTGCCCTTACAGGGACTGAACATTGTACTACACAAGTAGGCCGTGGGGGGGCAGAAATGTAAGGTTGCAATGATGGCAGAAAAACAATGTAAACACAAATAAAAACAAAGTTTAAAGTGATATCAGATTGAGAAATATAGCAGTATAAGCACTTATACGTTAGAAAAGGGCATTGAGGAAAATGTTTTAAAATGTTTATGCACACTATAAAATATTAATAAGCAATAAGTGATATTACCAGGTGCAAGTGTGTACTTATCAAACAAGAAAAGCATTCAGGTAATGATACACAAAATTGCTCAGAATAATGAAAGACAAATGTGAGCTTTATGAAGGTTGATGGTGGTCCAAGTTATGGGCAGCACTCCCCAAGCATTATTACAGTGTAGCACATAAACAACAAATGAGGACACAAGTCAAAGGTGACACACAAGCACTGTCCTCGTTTTTTTGTGTGTGCGCTGTAGTATAAGAATTAATAGCTACCGACTCGCCCCACTTTCATTACATTTACAATTATCCCTAAGCTTTTTCTCATAAACAATTTTTTTGTTTGTGTGCAATAAAAAAAGTTTGCTCGTTGTTGATGGCAGTATCTTGGTTTCAACCTGTCAAATAACTGTTCTGTTAGTGCTTGAATATGCCTTGTCAAGGCCTTGGGTGTCCTTAAAATTGTCGATATTTTTTTTTTTTCACAGAGACTGCTGCAAACCCTGAAAACAATGAATGGTGGAAGGCATCTTTGCTAGAATTTCCCAGTAAAATAGCAGTTTGTAAATGCCAGGGGATGTGGGCTTTTTTGTGTTGGCTACTGTAGTTGAACCCTCTTCAGGATGCTATATATACTAAGTGGCATTGTGTTTCAGTTATTTGTGAGAGCATGGAGGAAGAGTACTGTAGGCCAACGTCATTGTGGATAGCATAGCACAATGGCCATTCCATCACAAACTTATGAGCGGTTTCATCTTTGTTGCTGGGCTAGTTGGTTCTGGGTTATGATGAACACTTAACTGTGCAAACGGACAAGACAGTTAGGCAGCACACATGGGCACTGACCTTTGGCTACATTTATTTCCACAACTGCATGAAACATATTGCATAAATTGGGTGCAGGAAAATAAAAAGATACAACAACCACTTGCTCTTGATCAGGACTGCTTTTTTTCTCCAAGCCATAAACCACCCAGAAATAACTTTTTGTTCTTTGTTGGTGTCAGGGAGACCATGCTTACACAAACATAATTCAGTTTTCATATTTCATTTGCTTCGGTTATTATCCTTACCATCTTTTCGAAGCAGTAGTTTAGCACGGCTGTACTGTCAAAAAGTGGTATGCACCCACTATCTCGGCAGTGTAGGCCCAGATGTTTCATCAACTGTATTTGACTTTATCAAAAAAAGAAATTGAGGTAGTTGGTGGGAATTTATCCGCAGACAGAAAGAAAAATGCAATTTTTGACTCTGCGAGCATTGACCAAATTCTGAACTTGTTTGAAATGAGGATGTGTAAAAACATTGGCTGTTATTTGGCATAACTATCGCTAATCAATGTGCATTGTGTGGCCAATGTGACAATATTTGATGTGTATCGGCCTTGGATATTTAAGGAAAATTAAAGCGCTGATGTCTATGGGAGCTGCAAGTTGGCAGTTCAGTCCACATGGTAATAATGATTAGTGCTGTGATTTGTTTAAACATCATTATCCTGGCTTAAAATTGCCGTTTGATTTGCAAATTCAGCATTTCCAACCAGAAAAAACAACGCGAAAAAACCCTTTTAAGTTCATTGCATCCACGAGACATGCCAGTGCTGGGGTTGCAGCTTGAAATTAAAAAAAAAAATACGAGTTTGGGCCTTAATTTAATTTTCAGGTACTCAACCTCTTACCACAAAATTAACTAAAAGAGACTTATGAAACAATATGTTATCAGCCTAAACTGATTTCTCTTTGGTGTTTCTTTGATTGTTGGTTACGTTACTCAACAAAAGGTGTTTACAAGTTTTGTAAGAAACTGCGATCCAAGAGGTGATGTCATCACTTGAATGCTACCGGAAAGGAGCAAGCACTGAGCGTGCACTGCTGCAGGACCTGCTGGTGGGCCTGGTGGTCGCCTGGGCACTGCTGCTTCCGCTCGTGTCTGTATCGGTGACCCTGGAGGCGTGGATGCTGGCATGGCCATGGGGTGCCCCACTGTCTGCCGCACTGCTACTACTTGCGTACCCGGCGCCTCCACGGTGGACACCCGCGCGTGGTGACACGTGCCTCGTGGTTGCCACAGTGGCCGGCATATGGGCCGGCGAGGCACTGCTGCCCGTGGTGCTTGGCACCGCCACGCCCATGCCCGTGAACCAAGGGGTCAGTAGGACACCAATTCTTCTGTCTAGAAACTGTTTGTTTATGATTTTCTTATTTTTATGAAGTTCAACCTCGTCATAATGAAATGAAATCTGGCATGAAAATATCTTTATTAAATTTTATATTCTTTATAAGCATACTCAATACTCGATGAAATTGTGAGACTATTTTTACATTTGCATCATTATATTTCATGAATAATTAATCAAAAACATATATGTATGTTCCTTATATTGAGGTTTGACTCTATCTTTAGTGCCTGAAGGTGTTATAGAAAGAAGTGGCTATATACAACGATAAATAGCAAAATGAAAAGGGAATTCACATAGGCAATTAAGAGATGTTGCATGATGAACTGTGAATGGCATTTGAGGAGCAACTTATGGTGCCCAATAACCACACCTGTAGTCCGGTGGCAGCGCCATACACTGCCACTGCCGGATTAAGGCGACCTTCCGTAGTCATAGAGTGAGATGTGTTCACGTTTGCTTGTGCGCGCGTGGCATCATGCTGGTTATATTTTTTTAGTAAGTTGCAATTTTGTTAGTCGAAGTTTTGCCCTTTTGGACTGGGGGTGCCTGCCCCCTTGTTGCTCATACCCCAGTCCAGCCAATCAGCACTCCAGCAGCAGCTGAAATGGATAGTCCACTAGGTGGACACTTACAGAATGCCCTCCCAGCTCTAGCCAGTACATAAAATGTCAAGTGAGTGTTGAGCAATCATGGCAGCTGCTGGCGCAATCATGCTCTCCTGGATCAGCATTCTCCACTGCTGTAGCATTGGCGGAGTGCCTGAAAGGTGGAATCCTGTACTGCCATTCTGTGGGTGGTCACCTAGTTCGAATCCTTGCGGCACAGTGAAAATTTTTTTCTTTCTTTGTATTTTCTTGCAAAGGATTTTGGGATTCCAGTGACGGATAGCAGCGAACACCGGCAGACATCAAAAAGACGACATGCGTGCTTGTACTGTCATTGTGACATACTGTGTTTACTCGAATGTAGGCTGATACTTTTAATTGAAAAATAATGTACAAAACTCTAGGGTCAGGTAATATTTGAAGATGTGGTTTGGCAGCAACTGCCAGACAGGTCAATGTCACTAGGTGAGGAAAGGTGTTGCTGATCTTATCAGGGCACAAAGAGAACCTAAAATGTCTAACAAGGAGATCATACAGTTGAAAACGAGGGAAGTTGCAAACATGCGAAGCATCGCTCTGAACAAGTTCAGACACATGTCAATTTCGACATATCTACTTTATTTAATCAGGTATATTGCACTGGAATGAAATCTTGGCTGATTTCATAATGTGAGCATTCCGAAAATTCAACAACTCGACAACTTTGTGTGTGTGTTCTTTTCATAGTAGAATGCCTTTTTTTTTGCTTTTCTTGCTCGGCTTACACCAGAGAAAATGTTTTTCTCGAGGGGTGGGCAATGATTCGGTGGTTTTGATGTAACCGATTTTTTTGCCTAAAGGGGGGGGGCAATGATTTAGGGCAATGACTCGAGATATTATGGTATGTTGATGATACTTTCCCGATGATGACTGAGGGGTAAATTTCGGTAACTTGTTAAGGAGACAATAGGAGGATTTCACAATGCAATCCAAAGTAGTTATTTAATTACTGTGGCATATGGAAAGTGGTAGAAGATTTATTGATGTCAATGCACAAAAGAATTCAGTCGTAGCACTGATGAAATAGACAGAAAGCAATCTTTCTGTGTTGATTTGATCTCGTTAACCTGATTCTGTTGTCCTTGGTCGGTGTCAGTGCTGTGTAATAAGGATCCTGTTGTCTTCTCGCCTTTAGGCTGGTGCCCTGTACACGGTCGAGTATCCTTCTCTGCTGGGACTCGCATTTATTGTGGCACGGACAGTGGTGGGCCTCGGGGCGAGCGTCTTTGTCCGAACTGTCGTCAAAGCTGTGGTGAGTCCACTTCCTGCTGGCGACCCTGTGGAGCCCCAGCACATTTCCACCTCAACGAAAATTGACCAACTTGCTCGCCTTCATTCCTGGCCATGTCGAGCACATTTATACAAAAACCTTTTTTTTATGTTTAAAATGTTGTTTGGCTAGTTGGTCATTCATGTTGTAGAGCAACAAGCAGTGCAAAACAATAAAACACAGGTGTACAGCCTCTTACTGTATAAACCAGAATATAAGTCAAGATAGTTTCATGAAAAAAAAACAAGCTTTAGTCACTCCTCGTCTTATATGTCGGTCTTTAGCCGAATGTAAGTGGCCTTCTGGCAACCTGTGTTTACACAGGCGTATTATTTTTTCTTCGAATTCTGTCGTCTGTGTGTCCCTGCATCCATAGAGTTTCTCACTATATAGTGAGACGCTCTATGCCTTCATCTGATCCGTTCTGACTTTTCCGTTCTGATCAATGTCGCGTCTGATTTGTTTAGTATTTAAATTTTTTCGGACATTGAAGGATGAGTAGTGGCATGAGGAGGCAGTTTTCAGCTGCAGTTAAGACAAAAGTTGTTGACTTCGCCGAAGCGAGCGGCAACATAGCACCTTAACGCCAGTTTGGTGTTTGGGAAAAACGCATGCAGTATTGAAGAGCCCAGAAAGGAAAGCTGCTGAAGTGCAATCCGTGCAAAACATCATTTCGTAGGCGTAGTGCGCCATCCGTAGTTTGAAGACACACTCGCAGACTTTGTGCTGCTATGATGCACTGTGGGAGGCGGCCAGGGACAAACGGTCATCTTCCGAGGACAGTGCTGCTACTTCTGACGAATGAGACTACAGCTCAACTACGCCAGCGAGGAATTTACCACTCCATCACCCCACCTGGCTTTCTGCCGTCCTCGACTGCGCTTCCCTTCTCTTGGTATTCATTCTGTAACTCTAATGGTCCATCGGTTATCCATCCTACGCATTACATGGCCTGCCTACCTCCATTTTTTTTCTCTTAATGTCAACTATAATATCGGCTCTCCCCGTTTGCTCTCTGATCCACACCGCTTTCTTCCTCTCTCTTAACGTTACCCCTAACATTTTTCGTTCCATTAATCATTGCGCAGTTCTTAACTTGTTCTCGAGTTTCTTTGTCAACCTTGAAGTTTCTGTCCTGTATGTTAGCACCGGTAGAATGCAGTAATTTTACACTTTTCTTTTAAATGACAGTGGTAAGCTCCCAGTGTCTTCTAACACTCTTGCCGAGCATTATGTGTCAAAAGGACATGATATTGACTGGGGTATGGAGCATATGCTAGCCACTGAAAGTAACCTAACCTCATCTTGAGTCATTACTAATCCAGACCACTGACACCACACTGAACCGCAATGACGGCAGCCTTCCTCCCGTTTATGCCGTCTGTTTGCACCATCTATTCTCACGTACATAATCGACTCCCCCCCACCTGTCGTTTGCTTTCATTGTGAACGAGGTGCCCGTGTGGGAGCCGAAACGTCTTGTTTTCTTTTCTTTTCTATGTTCTTGGTCGGCGTCTGTGTGACCTTTGACTAAATACCGAACTACTAATCAACAGGAAGTGCTACGGCTACAATGCCAGTGGAGACTTCGTCTACGAAATGGGGCCACACAATAGTGGTGGCTCAGACCACGTGGTCCTTGAGGTCTGGTCATATTCTGTCGGCTATACGCCAATAGGAAAACATGAGGGGCAAGGACCCAGTCGAGAAAACTGAACTCTCCCTGTTGTTTACTAATACTCAAAATTATTTACCTAAAAAAAAAAATGAACTGTGCATCCTAATAAATGATTGTGAAGCCGATATAGTGGCCCTAACCAAAACATGGCTAACTTCAAAAGTATCGAGCTCTGAGCTGTTGCATTGTAACAAAAAGTTTAATATTTACCAGTGTGACCGTGTTAAGACAACCGGCGGTGGTGCATTACTCGCCAAGAACAAGTGTTTTAACTGCTTTTCTATTGCACTAAGTTCTGACATTGAATCCCTATGGTGCTGTCCTAATGTGAACTTTAAAAAGATAGTTATTGGAATGTGTTACCCTGCCCCATCAAGTGTTCCGACATTTTGTGACAGTCTGTACCTAAACCAGTTGAAAGTCCGATTCCACGGAGGACATATTATTATTATGGGGGATTCTTATTTTCCCAATATAATGTGTCGTGGAACACGTCCATCTTCCCATGTTTTCTCACCTGAACCAAACTGTTTCATTAACGCAGGCATTCATTTCGACTTGCAACAAATTGCTAACTTGCCTACACATGTAACAAGCACCACGTCCTCACTTTTGGACTGAGTTCTCACATCTTCTACTGATATTGTTTCTTCTGTCGTCCATTCACCAGGTTTGAGCGATCATGATGTTCTGTATTTCTCGCCAACTATCACAGTCACCATCATGTAACCATTATAGGACTACCAGAGATTACAGGAGAGGGAACTTCACTGCTATCAACAGCAAGCTTGCATCATATTTAGAAGACTTTTTGCCTGATGTTGACAATCGTTGATCAAAGGTAAACTGGAACATATTCAAGAGAAAAATAATTCAATAAATAATCAGTTTATCCCTACTAGATGCGTTTTTTCATATAACAAAGCACAAAGCATATAATAGATCACTAAATTGGCTTTCTACCAAGAAAAATGTCTTTTCACATAGCAATGCATTTGCAAGACCAATCCAGGTGGACTGCTTATAAAGAACCTACTTCTACTTACTTAACTACATTGAAATGAACCAAATTTTCATTTTTTTGACATTGCGCTACCTAACATGCTAAAAACTAACCCAAAAGGCTTTTGGACAGTGATTTCGCATAGCGATACACAAACCATATCAATAACTACACCAACGGGTGACCCAGTCATTAGTGCACGACCATTTTAATCGTTTTCATCTGTGAAACCTGGTTATGAACTGCCCAGTCTGCTTTGTACAAATCTTTGTCTAATGAAGTCTATTATTTTTAGTTCTGCTGGTATGAAAACAAAACATGATAGATCAGCTAAAACTGGAATCACATCAAAAGTTTTGAAAAACACCAATAAGTATTGTTCCATCATCCTAGACTATATCTTCACACAGTCATACCAATCTGCCCCATGACCTTGTGGCTGGAAGATCAGAAAGGTTGTACTAATCCATAAATCCGGTGTTGCTCATGATCCACTTAGCAATTGAACCATATCTTGAACTTCAATCCCCTGCACAATAATGGAGCATGTTATTTTTGAAGAGCTCGTAAACTTTGTTGCAGATAACAAATTCTTTTCTCACTTTCAGCATGGATTTTGTAAATCCTGCTCTTCTGAGACTCAACTGCAATCATTTATTCACATTTTACATATTTATCTTGATTGTAGCTTTCCTGCTGATTGTATATTTCTTGACTTCTCTAAAGCCTTTTACAAAGTGAACCGCTTGTTACTGTTGCATAATCACGGCATACTAAATATAGACCCGGCAGTAATCAACTGGATTTGTGCGTTTCTTCTTTCTCGAGTTCAATTTGTCACTGTTAATGACTCTACGTCTAACATGGTCCCAGTAGAATCCAGCATTCTTCGAGGCTCTGTTTTGGGTCCCCTGTTGTTCTTGATATATTAAATGACTTACCCAATCAAATTTCCTCACAAATATCCCTTTCTGCTGCTGATTGTGTCGTACAGTTAAACCTGCTTATAACGAACCTCCATATAACGAATTCCTGGATATAACAAAGTTTTTCTATTCCCCGCCATTACTCCATAGAAGCACATGTATTTGAGACCTCTACGTAACGAAGTGGCAGCGAGAGACCCCCTTGAAATAACGAATATTCCCCGCTGACAACCTAGAGATTTCGCTCCTAATTTTGTCATTTTTGCGTAAGTAGCAACCGGAAGCACCTTCTCCGCTGCGATGGAATGCGAAGCGAGTGCACGTGTGCGGGCGTGCGAGCGTGTGCAAGGCGGGCCCGAATCCCTCGACCTGGCGATCTTGCCACCGCGGGCGTGACTTTTCCCCCTCCCTTCATTCAAACCTGATCCTGCCGCTAGCTGCAGCTGGCCTAACCTGCCTAAAGTCCCTAGGGACTTTACGCCCTCCAAGCCGGCACTCTCCTTTTCCGGTTGATGTTGCCGACGTGCTGGCAGACGCCCGCGCAACCGCGCGCCGCCGCGCAGTACGCAGTTGATGCCAGAGTACAGTACAACGCCACTCACTATCTGTCCCCATTCGCGGTGCCTCGAGCACAACGGAGAAGGCGTTCGAGGCACACAGACATACACCTTGTTTTATAATAACTATGAGACAAAGAAGAAGGCATGCTTCCTCCCTGCTTTTCTTTCTTGCACGCGCGAGATTTAGACGCGGTCGTCGGCTCCCCTCGCACGTTTTCACTTGCCCATACAGCATACGGCACACGGCGACTGCGTTATTGCCCTTGGACATTATACGTAGTCGTGAACCCCCATTACCCCATTAATTGGTTTATCTATGAGTTAAAACCAATTTTAGGGCAACAACGTGTCATAGACACCATCTTTAGATAACAAATACGGATCTCAAGGGCCATACTTTTGCTGGTGGAAACCGAAAATACGTCATAGTTGTCGTCCCCGGCACTTTGGGCGGCCAATGCCATCGTCAAGCCACTAAGCCAAGCGACATGAAAAGTCAAAATGGCCGCTCGGGCCGGTGCGGGGTAGCAGTTCACAACGTATCATGCGGGAACGGTCCCACAGTTGCGATGCAACAGCGGGGTTACCAATGGGTTACCAGTGGTTCTGTGGGAGCTGTGCCGGGACCGGCTGAAAACTACATAACAGCCGGGAAAACGCAGCCCCCAGGAACGTAACAGCGGGGTTCTACTATAACACTATACGACGCTACGGCGCCATCATGATGCTTGCTCTTCGTTTCCGATGCGTCGCGCTTGTGCGAAACGACACGCGTACACGCATACAGTACCTGGTGTGACATTCCAAGGATGAATGCTTCGACGAAAACGGAAAACGGGTGCGCGTTACAGGTGAGGGCGTGTTAGAATCGAGTAAATACGGTAAGCGTTTCTTTTTCGAATTTTTGTGCCGAACCTGCATATAACGAAATCCTCTTTATAACGAAGTTTTTCAGGAATTTGTAAATTTCGTTATATCCAGGTTTAACTGTATATTATGATATTGTAACGATGTTAAGGAACACAGGTTAACAAAACTATATTTATTAAGGGCGAACCTGTGCCCATGACTAAATGTCACTGCGTTCTAAAAGTGGCGTCGAACCGTCTTTCTTCTTTCTTCTCGAGTGCACGTGGCACATGCGAGCCAAGTCCAACCGGGTGCCACAAAGATCGCTGCCTGTTGTTGCTGAACAACACCACAGTACAGCGTGCACAGTGCCCAATACGAAGGGCGCGCAACTTGAATGTGGCCAAGTTGTCGCGGCAATATAACCAGTATTGCCAACGTCACTGTCATTCAAACTGATAGGAACCACCTTCTCAACTGGTGCCACGTGTGGCACATAAAACTTTATGCCAGCAACTGTAAATATATGCAAATCTCGCATTCTAGCTCAACTCGCCCTACATATGTGTTGAATAATCTTCCTCTTCAATCTGTCACATCTTATTGTTACCTTGGCTAACTAATTAACTAAAAACCTGTCATGGAAACATCATGTCAAATACAGTATGTAAAATCTATAGCTAACCGCACTCTAGGATACTTAGGGAAAACATTTTTTCTTGCGCCTTCCTCATGAAAATTACTGCTGTATGCCACTTACGTTCGTCCTGAACTAGAGTACGGCTCATCAGTTTGGGATCCGCATCACTCCATATAATTGATGCAACTGAAGCAGTCCAAAATTATTCTGTTCATTTTATGTTAGCAATCTACGATCATACTGCTAGGGTAACGTAAATGAAAACATCTCTGAACAACATCCCATTACTAGCTGTTCACTGGAAGGAAGCTCAAATTTTCCTTTTTCAGAAAATTTACTATCATAACGCAGCCCTCTGCCCTCTCATGATCCACCCTCACCATTCACATCTGCTCGTCTTGGTGATCGTCATAAAGTCAATGTGTTCTCCTATAACACTGTTATGTGCTCACAGTCACTTCTTCTCAAAGCCTCTGTCGAATGGTATAACCTACCTGGGTCAATAGTAGACATTCATGATCCTGTTCTCTTCAGAAGTGCTTTAATTAACATGAACTACTGCTGTTACTCGTTATTTACTTTGACTTCTATAAGTTTTTTTGCTCTTTTTGTAAAAATGCCATCAAGCTAGTCACTTTTTGTACCACAAATTGCTTTCTATTTAGTCGACTGATGTCGTGTTTTTTGTGTTTTTGTCATAGCCTTCTAACTTGGCATCTTTCAAAATACTGTTTTTTTTTTATGTTGTATTCTATTATGTTCTTTCCCCTACCCTCTATAATGTGCTGTATGTACCTTGAAGGTATGTTTAAATAAATAAAAAATACATACACAAGCTGTTCCATTGCCTAAAGGAAGCTGTGAAAAAGTTTGAAGTCCATATTGTTTTTTCACCACTGCCAAAGCTCTCAAGAATGTGTGGCTTGGTAAATAATGCTGCAAAAAATTAACTACCTGCACAAAGAAGCATGTCGTCCGCTTTGTGGATTGCAAGGTTGCAATGGTTTACGAGATTCCAGTTGCCTGCAGCAAATTCTATGTAGGCCAGATGGGCCTGAGGGCGCACTGGACCGCTGTCAGTGCTCCAGCCACAGCTGGCCACTTGACTGACCGGTTCCACAAATGCAACTGCTCCCCATGTTTTGATAATGCACATGTACTCAGACGGCTCAGCAGGCAGATAAGAAACTATTCGAAGCTTTTTGCATAATAAACGCTGCTGCTAAATACATAAGCACAACATCTTTGGCACTCACAGGGAAGGTGATTCCATATCTGGATAGGAGCGTTTGAGTCAATGACTTATAGCGGCTTGTCATTCGTGATATGTGTGCTTTGCTGGCTTGTTCACGCATTCGTTTGCACATATGGCAGCCCCCTTGCATGACCTTGATTTACTAAAGTTTGTCAGTTGAAGCCTAGCGCTCCGTCCCGTCCCCTCTCTTCTGTTAAAAAGTTTTTTCCGATAGAAACTGTGTTGCAGTGAAAGCGTCCATTGATTTCTGCAGTCTGCATAAGGCTATTCGCTTACTTTGACAATCATCTTCCATGGCGTGTGCAACAATTCTTTTTGGCTTACCAAGGGTAGCTCTGACGGTAAGAGTTGCTTTATTGTAGAAAGGTTTACTTACATTGTTCAGCTTACTATTCTCTGTAGTGTCCATTTAAAACATAAACATGTGCATAAAAGTGTACAACTGTATATCAAATATGTGAATAATATAAGTTTTATTTCATTTATTACGCACTGCTAGAATTGTATGTAAGGCAGCAGTAGGATGGGTACACAAATACAACTACCGTAAAATTCCGAGCAAGCGCCCCCACCCGTGCAAGAGCCCCCCCCCCCCCTAACTTCACTGTTAATTTCAAATTTCTGCGCCGTTCCGGGAAAGCGCCCCCCCCCCCCTCCTCCCGCTTCACACCAACACTGGCCTGCCACATCCAGTCCACGAAAATGATGGCAAATTCGGCAAATTGCGCCGGTGCGCATCAGGGTGCCCTGATGAGCCATTTCATCGCATCATGGTCGCAACCGGGCGCCCCAGTGGGCACACGTGTGCATTGGGGCGAACTACGGCTGGCGGTTGTTCACGGACTGCCGGTTGACAGCGAGATCTGCCTCTCACATGGCACAGAGGAGTTCCCTGCGGCACAGCGATGTGACCACTCGGCGACAGAGGAGTGGTCGCAGCTACGCTCTCGCATCGCCGGCAGCTTCACCGTTGCTAATCACTCGCCGCCGATATCGTCGCTACGCCTTTTCCAATTCACTAATCTGTAGCAGACGGCGCTTCAGAATGAACCGCTGACGCTCCCAAGCAGCAATGTGTTGTTACCTTCGTTGCCGCTTTACGCTTTTCTCGCAATAATTTCACACGATGAAGAAAACATGCCGATATTTGCGGCGCCACCAGCTGTGATACGAGTATGGCCGAGCCGCAGTTCGCTGTTCGCTGTCGGTAGCCATGCACTGCAGCTGAGCTTGACTTGTATCGGAACTCTCATTAGTGCTAAATGTTTCACCGTGGACATGGTGTTTAATAAAGTGAACATTACGCGCCACTTTACTCTAGCGGACATAATTGTGCCTGGAATAGAAGGTGCATAACCATTGTTCGTGTTGCCGGTCGCGGCGACGTGTCGGTGTAGCGTTGATGCGCTCTTTCTGTAGTTATTTCGGTGGTTTTGAGAGTGATAAACACCACTAACAAATCTTTGGCTTAATAAAGTTCATGTTCAATAAAATTTTAATGCAATTCCCACTGCTCTTTTTTTTGTGGGAAAATTTTGTCGTTGCCATCTTGCATTTTAGTGCCATTCCGGGATAGCGCCCCCCCCCCCCTAACTTTTCCGATAATTTCGACTTGCTTGAGGGGTGCGCTTGCTCGGAATTTTACGGTATGACATTGTCACGGTCTCAGGGTGGTAAACATGACGCAAGGAACGTTTGGGTTAGGAAAAGCCTCTATGGGGCATCAGCATAAGAAAAATACATATATCCAGAAAGCACGCGTTATCAACCCAATAGCAAAACCCTAACATACGACAAACTATATACAAAGCTGGTTAATTGCAAATATTGTCATAATTCCTCGCGCACGACGTATTATGCAGTTCAAAATATTTACATTAAGTCCATCGATGTGGCCATGTCACGTCGTCGTCGCTGCTTCAGGCGACACGTTGTTGGGCCTGCTGATGTGTCGTAGAGTCAGTGTTTCTGAGTCCGACGTTCGGCCCAGGGTTGAGCTGGTCAGGGGGTCAGGAAGGTGGGGTGACCTAGGCGCCTGAAGCGCCCGGTCAACTCCGCAAGCCTGCAGATCGTAGCCGCAGAGAATCCGGGAAGCGGCGCCATCAGCCTGTAGCTGCAGCTTCCGATGGGACATCGTCCACTCAGCTTGTGGGTCGTGGCCACTGTGTTGTCGCCGCCTCCGCGATCCACCCATCCTGTCCGGCCTCCAGCTCCTTCTGCCTGCCTTCGTCACAGAGCGTAGCTGGGCTGCTCTCTTTGGCTACGTGTCCCTTCTCCCATTGGCCACGTAGCTGCGCGTGCCCTTTTGCGCTTCTTCTTCTGCTTTGATCTTGCATTCCTTTTATTCTCTAGCTTCTTTCTTTATTTCTGCCACCGACTCCTCGTGTCTTCTTGTTCTCTTCTTCTGCTTTTTCTTCTTTCTTTCTTCCTTTATTGGCTCATGACATATGCCCACCTTCAAGAGTTTTTCCATATGAAAAACTGCTTCTTTTTCCTTGTATTGGATGTTTCCATTGACTTCATATGTCGATCCAACATTAACACTTGATGTCTTCCACCATTTTTGTCATTTGCACCACTGGGTACCTTCCCCACACATCACTTCACTTATTCACTGCACTGTACACATAGTCGAGTTCACTATTGCACACAAAAAAGTCATTGTTCAATACTCCTAAACCACAACACTGCTAGAGTAAACTGTTGTAACACTTGTCACGCCATGTACTATGAAGTTCTACTCGTAAAATCTGCTCCGACATTTTCTCTTCCCTTGATGTATTCTACATGGAAGCTATATTCTTGAAGCGCAAGGCTCCATCTCATCACTCTGGAATTAGTCAACTTTGCTTTATTTAAGAACTCAAGGGGTTGGTGATCTGTCTGCACCCTAAAATGTTTTCCTACAGGTATATGTGAAACAGTTTGACTGCCCATACAAGAGCTAAACATTCGTTTTCCACAGTGAAATAGTGCCTTTCCCTTTCGAGCAATCGTTTGCTTGCATAGAATACCGGATGTAATACATTGTCGTTTTCTTGCAGCAACACCGCCCCAAGCGCTTTCTCTGATGCATCTGTGTGCAAAACAAATTCGCTTTCTAAGTTGGGCGCCACCAGAATGGGAGGATTGGCCATGTGCTGCTTGAGTGTTTCAAATGCGTCCTGTTGCGCTTTTGTCCATTTCACTATATTGCTTGCACCTTTCTTTGTTAATTCCAACAAAGGATCAGCTATCTCCACATAATGTGGAATGAAGTACCTGTAAAATTCCGTCAATCCCAGAAAAGACTGTACTTCTTGTTCTTCGGTGGGTTTGCTTCTTGAATCTTTCTAGTATTTCCTCTTTCGTCGAAATGCATCCCATGCCTAACTTCTGTCCCAAAAATGACACCGCATGAAAATCAAATTCACACTTTGTTGGCTTGATGGTCAGCTTGGCTTCCTGTAACCTATAAAATAATCCTTCTAATGCTTCCAGGTGTTCTTCCCAAATGACTGTTGCCACCAAAATATTGTCAATATAATGTTCCACATTTTTCAGACCGTGAAGTACTCTTCTCATGAGGTTCGTAAATACTGCAGCGTCTGTCTTCAGTCCAAATGGCATGTACTTGAATTGAAATAGCCCATTTGTACTTGAAAAAGCTGCCTTTTCTTTGGATGTCTTCTCCACATTTACCAGTACCCTTTCGCTAAGTCAAGCTTTGAAAAAAACTTTTAAATGCAAAGCATTTCTTGCCGGCGGCTCTGTCTGTTGTCCCGCATCCCTTACCCCCACAGCGCATGCGCGTCCCCTCCCCCTCTCTCTCCTCTCCTACGCTCCCCCCCCCTTTCTCTCCTCTAGGAATCCGGAGCGGCGTGCTCGACAGGTGGTGCGACAGCTGCATACTCTGCTGGGGGCGCCACGGTAGTTCCGCGGTATGAAAATGACGGAGCATGCGCGCCTCATTCTCTCTCCTGTGCAGCGCCATGATGAGTGTTCGGGCCGCTGCCGGGAAAGCATGTCCCGCTCAAGCTAAACATCTCCCCGCTGCTTCGCATTCACACATGGTTCCCTTTAGCGGGAGATGGAGTAATTTTTTTTCTTGCCACCTTTGGAAAAACAACGTCCACTCTTGGTATTGGCTCAAAATCAGACACTAATACGCTGTTTAACCTCCTGAAGTCTACACAAAGCCTATTAGAGCCATCTGGTTTTTTCACAATGACTAGAGGTGTGTTGTAAGCTGATGTAGACCTCTCAATGATGTCTTGACATAACATCTCGTCAACTTCCTTCTTGATAGACTCTTGAACCACAAGTGGCTATGGGTATTGTTTGACGTACCCTGGTGTGTCCGTGATGCATTCTAACTTGCACTCAATAACATTTGTTCTTCCTGGAAGGTCTGACAATAACTTCTCATACTTTTGTAATAATGATTTTAACTCTGCTGCTTCTTCTCCATCCAGACATGGATTAATGACTGCTTTTTCTAGCCCCATGGTTTTCTTGTAGTTGTAGGTGTGTCCTTCCAAGTCGTCTTTCTCTTCTGTGATTACCATGTTGATAACTTCGTATTCTTGCGAATTATGTCTCTCTTCATATTTCTTTAACATGTTGATGTGAAATACTTTTTTAGAATTGTTCACCAGGAGCTCGTAATCCATCTCGTTCCTTTTCTGGGTTACCTCAAATGGTCCCTTCCACTACATCAACAGTTTGTTTCCATCTCTGGGTAGAAGGATAAGTGCTTTGTCTCCTGGATTGAGTCGTTTTGTCACTGCCTTCTTGTTATAATAGGTTTTATAGCGTTCTTTGGTTTCCTCTAAACTCCGATGTGCAAACTTGCACTTTTTTCCAGCTTCTCTTGAAGTTCCAGGTGTATGTCGTTTTGACTTCAGTGTCGAGTCCTTCATTTGCCCATACCTCCTTGAGGATAGTTAACGGACCTCGAACCGTGCGTCCATACAACATCTCGAATGGTGAAAAATTGAGACTTGCTTGTGGCACTTCTCTGTATACAAACAATAATGCTGGTAGGTAACGGTCCCAATCCGTAGGTCTTTCGTGACACATCTTCTTTATCATGTTCTTCAATGCGCCATTAAATCTTGCTACCAGGCCGTTCGCCATAGCATGATACGGCATTGTGAACAACTGCTTTATCGAGAGCAACCTGTTGAACTCCTTCATTAGGTCAGATGTGAAGTTGGATCCCCGGTCACTAAGAATTTCTCGGGGAAGACCATACCGAGAGAACATCTCTATTAGAGCCTTGGCAACCTGAATTGAATCTATGCCTTTTAAGGCGATAGCTTCTGGATATCTTGTCGCCATATCGACCATCGTGAGAACATAGCGGTTTCCTTTTCCTGATACCGGCTTTATTGGTCCTACGATGTCTATCACTACTCTCTGAAATGGCATGTCAATGGTTGGCATATTCCCAAGTGGAACTCGGTTCACTCGTCCTTTTGGTATCGTCCGCTGGCAAATGTCACAGGATTTTACATCTCTTTACTTCGCTTTGTAGTCCTGGCCAGAAAAATTCTTCTGTGATCCTTCCACTGTTCTTTTTGTGCCTTGGTGCCTGGTCATGGGCCGTATTCTGAAACGTTCCACTTCGGCGAAATTTCTTTTTTCGCTTTCAGGCACGCGCTGATTGGCTGTTTTAGCAAAATTGGATGAGCTGATTGGCTGATTGAGCCCGACGTCATTCAATTTTGCTCAAACAGCCAATTATCGCGTGCCTGAAAGCGAAAAAGAATTTTCGTCGAAGTGGAACGTTTCAGAATACGGCCCCATGATGCTGTCGTGTCCCAAATTCAAGACCGTCCGTTGTGATCTAGGAACCACCAACTGCATCACTTCTCTGCCCGAGGTAAACTTTCATCTCCTGTACAACAATCCATTTTTCTTCTGGAATTCAAAAATGGTTCGCCCTCTTTTATTTGTAGTCGACTCTCCTTCCTTCTCAAAGCAGGCTTGTAGTGAATCATCCTTTCTTTGCATTTCTGGAAATTCTGTTGGCGTCACCGCAAGTACTTCGGTTGTAGGTACCTTCAGTGCCCTCAATGTTCGCTGCATACTTGATCTTGTAGCTATTGCCGACGACAGTGCTGGACTATCCTCCGTAGTCTTAATTTTTTTGTGTCGCCATGTTAGGATCATGCTCCTGCAGTTTTTCTTTCGCTTTCGCTTTTCCCGTGTCGGTGCAGCTGCTCTTCCACTTGATATCAGGGTCATCCATGCTTCTTACCCCTTGTAGATTGCCCAATATTAAATCATGTAGCGGCTTATCTACACACTTCACTATCAGTCATCTGGAGTAGTAGGGAGTAGAAACTTGAATTCTGGCCTCAGGTAAATGCCTAACCGTGCTGCTGACCATGATAACTGCCGCTGTTTCTTCTGTTAGTTCTTGCTCCCGAATCAAACTACGTCTCACCAAGGCCTTGTTGGTCCCACTATCTCGAAAAACCGAGACTCGTATTCCATTGATCTCTCCATCAACTACAGGAAGACCCATTAATAGTCTCGTCTTCTTGAATGCGTCCTTGTTGTCAGAGAGCATGGTTTTCGACGTATCATGTGTATCCTGGGCATCCTTGACTGATTCTTGCGATGATGCTGCCTTTCCACCATTTAGGGAAACCACGCCTGCTGTCTTTTCGCGGTTCTGTTGTCTGCAGTCTTCTGTGCAGTGACCTCGTTTCTTGCAGTGCTGACAAATGATATGCGCCTGTGGTTGGTTCCCTCCTACATGACAATCTACTGCATGATGACCGACGCGGTTGCACAGGAAACATCTAAGTACCTTAGGTACTGCACGTTGCCTAACTTGGATTACTTCATCATCTCTTTTACGAGTTTCTTCTTCGTTTTTACCTGAATTCCTCAAGCCTTGCGCTTTGAGAAATTGGTCAGCAGATTCAGCGAAGTCATCTAGACGTTCCAATGAACGTTCTTTAAGAAAAAAAGTTACAGGCCTGCGCGGCACACGCAGCACAGTCACAGCGTAAGCTGGTTGAGCGGCACAAGAGTAGCTCCAATTTCGGCACCACAGACAACAAGGTCTTCGCGGCAAAGTGTCTTCGCCTCGATTTTGACGAGAATGATCTGAACGGTCTGCCCTACGATGGCAAGCTGTGGTTGCAATGCTCTCTGCACAGCAGTCTGCTGAGCCCGATGATGCATGGTTGTAGCCACGCACGTAGCTCTACGATTAGCTTATTGAGCAGTAGTTTGTACCTTGCGAGATGACGCCATAACGTGTACCGAAGAGGTATCCAGAATACGTGGCGCACATCTCACATCGGGATTGCGTTTATTGCGCGCCTCGTCTGAATCGCATCTCGTCGCATGCGGCGGTTGCAAGCACGTTAACTAGATGGCGCCACCATACTGGCGGAGGCTCGGGTCGTCTGCGCCTGTGCACATGCCTATAAAGGGAATTTTTCTTCTGCCTGATAGCAAGCGCTTGCGTGGCTCAGTGGTAAAGTGTCCAACTCCCACGCCTGGGTTCGATTCCTGTGGAGAGCGAGTACTTTTTTCCCCATTTCCCGCGATAGCGGCTATGGGGCGTCGGCGGCAGTGGCATCATCGCGACCAGAAACGGCAATTGGAATGAGCCCATAACAGCTTACACTGTAAAACATCGAGTTTTGGGCTACAAGTCAAGAACTGCTCAATCACAATGCGATCCCTGACTCCTTCGTATGTCTTCTCTGTGTTTGTCATTTCCATCCATCTATCAAAATAATTTGTTAAACAGCAAGCAAACTGTTTACCAGTCTCTGATTGCTCTGGTTTACTATTCCGTAATTTCTCATCAAATTCTTCTGCAGTTAGCCTCTGCAGTTAGCCTCTGCAGTAATGCTTTCTTGACTTTGTCGTAGTTCATTGACTCGGATGCTGGCATTCTTCGGAATATGTTCAACGCTTCTCCAACTAAACACATGCTAAGTGCTGTTGCCCACTCAGATCGCTCCCATCCTTGTCCTAAAGCAATCCTTTCAAAACAATGCAGATAAGCATCAAGGTAATCTCGCTTATCGTCAAATGGAATCATGAACTTTCGTGGACAAATTGTCCTTGTTCTTTGCGGCTCCATTTCCGAAGAAATCAACGATCTGTCCGCGTCATTTCTTCGGATAGACACATCGGCCAAACGCACCTTCAACAAGAAAATTTCTTTTTCTTCTTCGCGTGCTTCTCGAGCTTCTTTTTGTGCTCGATCAAAAAGGCTGATTCTTCGGGGCTAAGTCCCAGAGAACTGACTACCCCCAACAGCTTCTCATAATGCATGTTCCTGCGAAGTGTGAGACCGAGTATTCAGGAAATAAATCCTGGCAGGCTCGCCAATATTTTGTCACGGTCTCAGGGTGGTAAACACGACACAAGGAACGTTTGGGTTAGGAAAAGCCTTTATGGGGCATCAGCATAAGAAAAATACATATATCCAGAAAGCACGCGTTATCAACCCAATAGCAAAACCCTAACATACGACAAACTATATACAAAGCTGGTTAATTGCAAATATTGTCATAATTCCTCGCACACGACGTATTATGCAGTTCAAAATATTTACATTAAGTCCATCGACTTGGCCATGTCACGTCGTCGTCGCTGCTTCCGGCGACACGTTGTTGGGCCTGCTGATGTGTCGTAGAGTCGGCGTCGCTGAGTCCGACGTTCGGCCCACGGTTGAGCTGGTCAGGGGGTCAGGAGGTAGGGTGACCTAGGCGCCTGGAGCGCCCGGTCAACTCCACAAGCCTGCAGATTGTAGCCGCAGAGAATCCGGGAAGCGGCGCCGTCAGCCTGCAGCTGCGGCTTCCGGTGGGACGTTGTCCACTCAGCTCACGGGTCGTGGCCACGGCAGCTGAAGAAGAGCTTCTACTGTGTTGTCACCGCCTCCACGATCCACTCATCTTGTCCGGCGCCCAGCTCCTTCTGCCTGTCTTCGTCACAGAGCGTAGCTGGGCTGCTCTCTTTGGCTACGTGTCCCTTCTCCCATCGGCCACATAGCTGCGCATGCCCTTTTGCGCTTCTTTTTCTGCTTTGATATTGTATTCCTTTCATTCAGATGCTCTTATTCTCTAACTTTTTCTTTCTTTATTTCTTTCTTTCTCCTCGTGTCTTGTTCTCTTCTTATGTTCTGCTTGTTCTTCTTTCTTTCTTCCTTTATTGGCTCATGACAGACATATGGTTTCAAACATGTGGCAAATCAGTTCTACGGAAGCCCGCAAAGGGGAGGGAGTATCATGAAAGGGAGAAATTGTCATCTCACCCGTATATAGCACGAAGCTAGGAAGGAAACGGGTTTTCCTCTGTAGCTTCATGCTGCATTCGGATGGATGACAATTTTTTTTTCCTTTCATGGTTTCTATTTTATTTATTTACAACATATCCTGCAGTGCCGAAGCATTACAGCAGGAGAGTGGGTACATGTAATAAAACAAATAAGCAAACAGACAAACAGTTGAAGAAATGATGATTATAAAACGAGGCATTCGTTATTTCAGAATCTCTTATATAAGGATTAAGAACAGCCCAGTGCAAGAATAACTGCATTAAATTGCATATTGTTGATCAGTTGAGCGAAGTGGACGCCATCAGCAGTGACTGCCTCCTCTGGTAAAATGTTCCATTGAGATATTGGTTTTTGCGAAGAAAGAGTATTTTGTATAATTTCTATGACATTTAATTTCTCTAATTTTACAGCTGCGATCCCTCCTGCTTGAGACGTAGTGGGGAGGCTTGATATATCTAAATTTGTTATATATTATAACTTAAACGTGCTTGTTTCAAACACATTATAGAATATAAATTTTTGGTAATCACAGCACAAAGTAACTTGATTAAGAAGCAAACGAATGACACACAGGGCAACCATAGCCATTCATGCACAATGGACAGTGCAGGCATGACGCACTACTAGTTGCCATGGCAGATGGGGCGAGACAAGAGAGACATTGTATTGATAGTAAAAAAGCAAACTCTGCCAAAAGTGTCAGGTAAGAACGTAAATCTTTAGTGGGCAAACTTGTGCCCAGAAAGAAATGCAACACTCAGATCACAACGATGCTTCAAACATAGTCATTGGTCATTGACTTCAACTTACACATCAAGTTCGTCAGCTGCTTTAGATGTATCAGTGTACATTCCAAAATGGGCAGAAATGTACACTGATATATTCCAGTTTCCAATCCTCAAATGTACACTTGTGCTCGTGCACATTTGAGAATGTACAATGCTTCTAGCATCGCGTGCGTGATCTGATTAGACAAGACCTATTCGCTATAAAATCAGTGGCAACATTTAAGAACTCCTATGCAATAGGTGCCTCTTGTGCTGAGTGATATCCGGATAACAGTGTTAACCCAGTGAAAAATGGTCACCTGCAAAAAGCAAAACAATGTACACGTGAGATATGCGAGCAGGACAGAAGCAGTTGTATCACTTTTCCTTTTTCTCTCGTTATCTTGTCTACACATTTATCCTAAGTTTTATGAAAACCTACTGTGCTAACTGCTGCTGTCATAGGTGGAAAGTTCTCGTTTTCCTGGGGGGGGGGGGGGGGGCTGGGGCCCGACCAGCTTTCCCAAACCTACCCATATATATATATATACACACCCTATACACACCCTCTGCTAACAATTTTTTATTTCTAGCTTTATGACGAATGCAATTATATCGACACTTCAGGCATATTGTCGCGGTTGTCGTCGCCGTGATGTTCCGCATTAAATCCAAAAGCCATATACATGAGCCACTCATACCCTGTGGGTGCGGGACAACGCACGTAACAGTGAGCCGAAAAGGATGGCAGCTTGATGGCATTATTTCCCATGCGCTCAATATTCGGGTTAGTTGTAGGTCACGTAATCAAACCCGAATGGGAAGGAGAGCACGCATCTTCTCCTCAAGCCTTGCCGTAGCTGTGAATGACTGTGCGTGGCTGACGCTTATGGGGCCGGCGTGCCATATCTAATTGTTTCAATCATTGGTGGGTGCAATGATAAGGGGCGACCAGGGATGGATGCTAACTTCATGCGCGCTGTCTTCCTTGCCGGGCTGTCTTTCTGCGCCCCTAGTGTTGCAGAGTTAAGAGACAGAGGTCATCGCAGATCACTCACAGAGGCTGTCACTAGTGGGCATAGGCAGATAATGATGATGAATCTAATTTTCAGAGTTGCGGTGAATTGCGCGGCTGTACGAACCATTCGCCTCGCTGCTGGCGTTCTTCACAATGCTTGCCTTGTGAAAGCGATTGCTCGAGGTCATTCAGTGAGGTATTTACAGGTTTACATGGTCCGTGCTTACTATGTCCACTATATGTCCACTATGCTTACTATTTTAATTTTATGTGAATGTTCGCTACAATTTATATGACCACTATAACTAATGTATAGACTGATGTAAGGGCCACACTTTTCTGTCGCGATTTTGACGAGCCTTTCATGGGACCGGGCCATTTGACCTCATTTTTCCAACTAAGAGTATCAAATCCGCTGTAAACCTCCGCGATCGCCTCCTCTCGACATCCAGCAGCGACGCGCGAAAGTACGCTGCGGGCGACAATTCGCTGTTGAGCCCGATCAGAATCGGCGCATGGAACGCGATTGCTTCTCGGTTGGATGTCTTTTTTTTAATATTGGCTGTCAAGTTATGGGTGCGGTTCTTACACGAAGGAAGATCCTTACCGTGTAAATCCGTGTAAGGATCGCACTCGTGTAATTGTCTTCTACTTCGCTATCACTAATACTGCTTCGCCTTCCCGGCCAAACTGCACACTTTTTAATTTTTTTTAGTACTTTGAGTCCGAGTATAAGCGCTGCTGCGCATGACTTCTAGACTTCTATTTATTCTGATTTCGAGTGAATCTGGCTTAGCATCATTTCGGTTACTGAGTGAATTTATATACAAGGTGTTTCAGCGAACAGTTCCCAAAATTTTTTAAGGTGACCTGTGGCAGATAGTACAATTCTAGCTATGAGCTCGTCTACTCGAAGAGGCGGGCATTATTGCACAAAAAATTGAAATGCATAGTACCAAAATTAACCAATTAAGTTTTTAGCTTATGGCCATGGCCTTATGCCTTATGACCCATGTTGGCCCACCTTATGGCCCATGTTGCAATTTACAAATTCTAGCTGTGGAGTGCGGATCCACTTTGAACTAAATCTCAGGCTGACACCAGTGTCGAGATATTATTTCTCTAACTTTGCGTAGAAATACATTGGCGTGCCAGTCACTTTCTCAACAAAACATTGTTTTATGCATCAAAGCACAAAAGTATGAAAAGAACAAATTATGTGATTCTACGAGCCAAAACCACGATCTGATTAAGAGGCACGCCGTAGTGGAGGACTCTGGAATAATTTAGACCACCTGGAGTTCTTTAACGTGCACCTAAATCTAAGTATACGGGTGTTCTAGCATTTCGCCCCATCGAAATGCAGCCGCCGTGGCCGTGATTTCATCCCGCGACCGCATGCTTAGCAGTCCAACACCATAGCCACTAAACAACCACGGCGGTTAAGCGCAATAGTAACTGGAACGCCAATGCATTTATCCGCAATGTTTGGGAATTATCTCGAAACTGGTGTCATTCTGAGAATTAGTTCCTAGTGCATCGACCTTGCGAATTCCACAGCTAGAATTTGTAAATTGCAACACGGGTCATAAGTTAATATGTTAGAAACCTAATTGGTGATTTTTTAATTAGTCGATTATGCATTTCAATTTTTTGTACAAGTAATGTCCACCTCTTTGAGCAGACCAGCTCATGAACTAGAATTGTGCTATCTGCCACAGACAAACTTTAAAAAATTTTTTGAAAGTGTTTGCTGAAACCCCCCCCCCCCCTGTATTTATGGCCTCTGCATGTAAGATGCGATGTTTTCATCCCTAATGCGTAAATGTTGTAAATAATTAGAAGAGTTTTTTTTTATTTTCTCGCCAGTCGTTAGCATTGCCTACTGGAAAGACAATCAATATTGAGACACATATCACTCACGTGATTTTCACACGTCGCTGATAGAAGACTCTGCCGAAGGAGTCACTGAAGTCTGCAGGTTTTTTTCAGGGTCAAAAAAGCACGCAAAGTAATTTGAAGTGAGATGAACATACATCAACATATTCATTCTCTAGGTATAGGCTATCCATTTAGTTGGCGACATCCTTCTGTTTAAACAATTTAATAAACTTTGTCCTTTGTATATATTTAAATATATTGTGTCTATGTGTGGTGTTCTCAGCGGAAATAAAAAAAAAATTTAAAGTGAGGATAAACGGATGAGGTAGCCGCCACTGGTGCTTCTAATTCGCTTGTCCTCCTATTGTCAGGCTTTGCCGAAATAAAGCGAAAGTATAAATTAAACGCCATGCACGTCCGCGCCAACAATGGTGCCGTAACCTTTTAGCCACAAGAAAGTGAAAACGTGGAGGCAACGCAAGAGAGTCGTCGAATTATGTGGGTAGCAGAACTCCGGTAATGACATTGTAGGGGGAGCCCCCCCCCCCGAAAATTACGGAGGGGGCTCGAGCCCCGGAGCCCCCCCATAGTCGGCGCCTATGGCTACTGTGATGCATGAGAAAGCTTTCTGAAAAAGGACTTTGCACTGTCACCTTTTCATACAGCGATAGTAGCTGTCATGAGCTCAAGTCTTTATGATGCTCACAGGTGTCTGCCAGCATCTGTCCCGGAACCCAAAATTACTTTGCGAGTTTATAAAAAAAAAAGAAAGAAAAAAGAAAGGTGCAATGTCTTGAATGTATTCAAACCTCAGTCTTGCAGAGTGGCAGAGATTTTACCTCTGATCAACTGCACCTATGCCACACAAGAAAAATATGGCACCTGGAGAACACAATCGTGTCAATAGCTGCAGTGATGGGCTGACACCACACACTGTGGCTTACCTATAGACCAATGCTGAGATGAAAGAAGTCAAATACGGTCAGAGGTAAAATGCAAAAAGTAAGATAAGAAAGAGGACAAAGAAATAATAATTTCACTCCACTTCAGCACGGGGGAACACAACCTTCAGTGCAAATAAATTTTTCTTTTTCTTGACAAGAGACACGTGCCTCATCTGCATATGTAAATGTATACTCCAACCGATACCGCATGAAAGTGTGCAGGACTTATGATGCGTAATATATTTCACTTCTGCCAGCGCCACAACAGAAAAGAATAATGCACCCAGAGAGCAATGATTGGCTGACAGCATGCTGACCTAGGAACCATCACTGAGTGAAAAGAAAACCTAGAGGGTCTTTGTCACACATGTACTGTGCCGATCTTATGTTTGATGTTTCATGTGTATTAGACACGACTGGCTGTTAGGAGGTGCTGCCATCTCTATAAGTTGCACAAGCTCATTTGAAATTGCGCTTCCATGCATCGGGGTGCACAACTCGCCTTGTTTACCTCCGGGTGCTCGCTCACATGGTCGTGCGTGTATCGTCTGCTGCCTGTGGAGGCAATGTTATCGTCTTTTATGGCTGCCGCAATCGTGTTTCCGGTAGCTTAGACATAGCCGTGCGCTGTGGAACTTTAGAGATAGCGATAAGTTTTCTTTTTCTTTGCTTTGGGTTGCGGTTCCCCGTTCTTGCTTCTGTACAGCTTGTGCATTGCCATACGCTGACTTGTGCCCAGGCGTGGTTTAGGTATGGCTGCCGCATGGTGCCTCTTATTGCGGCAAATGCTGAAGCCTTTTTTTTTAAATTTATTTCTTTCCTCAGACATAGTCTAAGAGGAGGCCGAGACAAAGGGCGCACAGTGCCTTACAGAATCTCGATCCTTTACATAAATACACAACATTTTAGTATTTAACAATTAGGGCAGACAGGTTATGCATATTTAGAAACAAATGGAAGTACAAAACTTGAAACAGTTAACTCTTTAGTACCAGCCAATAAGTGATAACAAAACTGTGAGAGCAGGATTAAGAACATGCAAATTACACTTGACACATAATACAAAACTAAGAACTAATGATAATAAATAAAGTGAAAGGAATGTAATTTGTATATAATCATAGACACATATTTGTTAAAATATACTCAGTACTACTCAAGCAAAATTGGTAAACATGCATAGAAGCACTCTAGTATTATGTAAAGGACACGAGACAGGTCACGAAAACAGCAAAGTGATTATGATGTTCGAGGATATTTGGCAAGTGAAAATGCCAACATATTTGTTTGTAGGTACTTCCTACATTCACTTCTGAATGAAATGAAGGATTTTGAATAATCAGTCTTTGCATTCAGGATGTTAACATTTTTGTTTTGTTGTAAGAGAGTTTGGTGGCCATAATTTGTTCTTATAGGAGGCATTTTACGCTCATGATTCCAAATTGCATATGAAGCACGTCTGTTGTTAGAGCATGTATCTGATTTTAATATATGTGCTGTAGTAGTTTAGAGTAACTTCTATTTCCACGGCAACATTCAAATATGCGTAAGATTTTTTTCTGGAAGATAATCGCTGTGATTTAGTCGGCTAGAGTTTGCACACCCCATACTAGTATGCCGTAACTTAGTTTAGAGTATACAAGGGTGTAATATAGGGTCTCTTTTAACCATGTTGGAATGAAGTCTTGTATCTTATATATAGTACCAATTAGCTCTAGATAGTTCACCATTTAGTTTATTAACATGAGTGGACCACGAAAGGTCCTCCGAGAACCATACGCCTGAAAATTCAGTTTATATTCATTTGGTTTGTATCATTTTTATTTGGGGGTTTAAATGATATATACTCGGTTTCGTTCACATTTAGACTGTGATAGTTTTATCAAGTAAGCATTAGCATAGTTCTCTAAGGTTTCTGTGTGTAAAGAAAATATTGCTATCATCCTCACACGTGATGAGTCAGGTGAATTAGGTATGGTGGTGATATCATTTATATATACCATGAAAAATAATGCTCCTAATATGGACCCCTTGCAGCAATTTTGTTCTTATGGGCGTGACTTGAATGATGTACACATTCTGTTCACTGTCTGAGAGATAACGATTTAATTAAACACTATGCTACTACTCGAGCCCCATATGTCTCTAGTTTTCTGAGCAGTATGTCGTGTAGAACGGAATCAAAAACTTGTCTCAAATCTAAAAGTAAGCCAAGGGTAAGTCATTTGCTTTCAGTGTCTTGTACAATTTTGTCTTTGATATTCACCAACGCTACTTCTGCAGACGTTTTCTTTGAAAACTGTCTTGCCGGAGGTTACTCTTTGATGCTTTTCAAGCAAATTGGTTATTCTATCATTAATGATGCGCTCGAATATTTGAGAAACACAGAGAGGAGTGTAATCGGCCTGTAATTGATAATGTTAGAGTGATCACCACCCTTGAACAGAGGAGTAACTTTTGCAACTTTTAATTACTTGGCAAAATCACCCGGAGCACAAACATCTTATTAATCATGCAAGATAATACTGGGCTAATCATTCCAGGCACACATTTGATGCGTAACACTTGTATGCCATCATCTCCTGTGGCAGCATCCTCTTTTAGCCCATCAACTATCTCATCAATCTCAGACGGCCTTGCTCAACAACTGGACAAAATTTGTAAAGCTTCCTCAATTTTATAATTAATTTGCTTAACGTTTATTTTACACTGTTTGCTATGTGAAGTGGATTGTAGGCAAAATATTGGCAGGCGGTCACTCAAGTCATATGCAATGATGCCAGACGAGACGTCTGTAGTGCACATATTTGTAATGTAGGTATCAAGAAATGTTGCAGTGCCTGCAGTCAACCTGGTTGGTAATGTAATCATATTGTGGCAAGCATACAGCCACTGAATTCCTTCGCGTACAGTCTTGTTTGAAGCTGTATCAATATTTGTGTCTCCGAGAATCACAAATGACTCATTATTTAGTCCCATAGAATAAAGTGTGTCATCAACAAATGTGATAAATTCATGCACATTGCCTGTCGGTGGTCTGTATAAGCCACTGAATAACGTAGATATTCTAACAAACAACTCTTCAATGTTGTTATCGATACATGTAAGATGAGCCACTGTCTCATGTTGCAGGTGCTATATGGCTACACCCCCTACCCTTTTTGTTTTCTGTGATCAAGCTTTCGCATTTGTAACCATCGAGACAACGTGGCATGTCTTACTTCATTAACCAAGCTTCTGTTAAACTACAGCGCCAAATTTTACATTTAAAGATTGCAAAAAATTATCAAAGTGGTCCACTTTGTTCTTTATACAGTCGAACCCACTTATAACGACACCGGTTTTAACAATATATCGGTTATAACAATGAGAAGCTGCTGCACCATCAACTTTTGTATCTTTTCTATGGTGAAATAACCCGCTTCCACATTATCGGTTATAACGATGAAGTATGGCTACTGGGTATCCATGCCAAAAGTGAATGGAATGCAAACTCCTTGAAAATAAAAAAATAAAAGAGGAAATTTGAGCCGTTTCTCGCCGCCGCGCACTGTTTTCCATCCTTCTCTGCATCGCCAGCCTCGTGCGCCTCTTTCCCATTGCCTTTCTACCCATCCAAACACGAATGGGCTGCGCCCATAGCTCTGCGCCGTGCCGCTTTTCGAAACACGAATGGACCGCGCCAACTGCGCTGGTAGCGCTCGGCTGGCGGAGCGACGCAAAGCCGCAAATGTGCGGCCATAGTCATCAGTGAAAATTGTACTGGAATGAAAGGAACGCCGGAATGCTTCGTGCCTATTTATGCCTTTAAAGGCTTTATTCTTGCATTCACCGTCGCGCATAGCACCGTTAGAGTGTACTATAATATTTTGAGTGGCGCGACCGGCGGCTGTGGAGAGGGCCTTTTCGTGTAGAAAAGTAGCGGCGGTGCTGCATTCGACCACTCTTGAAAGCGTCGTTCAGTGCGTTTGCAGAAACGGCGAGTTTACAAGAAAGGAACATAGAAATTAATGTTTCATCGCAACTGAACTACATTACTGTCCCGGCTACAATTTATCTGCGCCTGGTGAGCACCTAGCATTTGTGACACGCAAAGTTATTGTAATATGATTGATGAAGCGCGAGGATAACCTTATTCTAGAAAACCGTATTAATAACCTACTGCTTGGAAATTGGATCAAATGTTGCTACTGGAGCAATCAATGCCCGTCATTCATTTTATTGCCTGCTTAAGTATTATAAATTTTCCTGTAAAAAATGCATTCTAATGAGTGTGTGAGCAGTGGAGCATGTGAGCAGTATTGCAATAACTGTATTGTCACGTAGTAGTGACGGTCGAGAATATAGAAGCAAAATTGTGAATGGCAAAACTAACTCTTCAGTAAGCGAACCTGTGTCTTTAAAAACTGGCTACACTCAAAGCATAACAGTTGAAAATCTGATCAGCGGGTCGAGCGCGTCGGATTTTATACATGACTCTTTCTTTACGCATGAATCATCCAAGGTTCCAGAGTAATCGCTGGTGCCAGCGTGTACTCTTCCAAAAAGTACTACACAATTCGCGTCACGCATACATGCAATCAGGGCCGGTATTTTGTAGTGATGCCTTTCCAATGCTAATGCCTTTTTGCGCTTGGTCAGTGGTCAGAGCGACGGTCTGTTCTTGTTATCAACGGGGTCAGCCAGCCGTGAGCGGTGGATGATAAGACTAGTATAGAATAAAGCATAACGCATCGCTACAAAATGCCGACCCAGATTATGCAAGGTTCGGTGACAACAGACAGCGGATAGAACCATCGATAACATTTGAGAAACTTCTGATACATATGCATCGATCCTGCGCGGAGCGATAACATTTGTTAGACAGTGAAATGTAGTCACCCGAGAAAAATAAACGAGTACGCGTTTTAGTATAATAATTTTTCATTTAGTTGCAATTCTGCCGAAGGCTATTGGTAGATATAGTCTGTAATCAGAATCTGTGTTCCAACTGCAAGAAGCTTACACCTACCTCCTATACCTAAATGCATGCGAAAAAAAAAAAAGAAACAATCAATTTGCTTGGCATCCACTGCACCGTTCTTCATGGGGTTTGTTGCATTTTGAAAGAAAACTTTCAAATTATCAAAGTGTAGGAAGCAGAATGTTTATTAAAGCTGTCCTCCTTTTTCATACAAATATTGTGAAACTAAAACAAAAGGCAAGCATCAAATTTAACTATAAGTACTAAACAAAAATGTCACAAATTCTTATACTGCAATAATCTACTGGGATATCTACAGTGCGCAGAATTGATGTATTATACACGGCTCTGAAATACACCCATAATTTCTTAGCAAGAATTTTCAAAAATGTTCGTAAACATTGCAAATTTCTTCTAAGCTATACATTGATATATAAAATATTTCCGCTCGAGATGCTCCAACAGATGCAGTTCACACAACTGCGATATCTGTTTTTAAAGCAGATTTACAGATTTCTAAGCGTTGTTACGTTTTTTTCTTTAACGCGCTCTCCTTCGTGGGTTTCTGCAAAGAGTGCAGTGTCTGAAATCATAATTCTGCTGCACACAGTTGCTTTAAATCACAGGGTGCGCACAGGTCCTTGAAAACCCTTGAAATTGAAAGTACCGTTTTCAAGGCCTTAAAAGTCCTGGAATTTCTTTTCCGTCCTTGAGAACTCTTGAATTCTTGGGGTTTTTCACGGGGTCCAACAGTGCGACTCACATTATATGGCAGTTGAGGGTGGTCCCGGCAAACTTTATTGCTTTCTGCAATGCCGGGACCGCAAAGTCAAACTTCCTGCACGAGGAAGAGGCGAGCGCGCATCCGCCGCCCAATTTTTTTTCCCCTCTGGCTTGCTTTGACTTCGTGGTTGGCCAAAAGCCATAAGTTGCTGGCCACAATGAGGCTAGAGCGTCTCGACCTCCTCGGAAAAAATACAAGTTGTGCCATCATGCTTATTTGTAATGAAAAAGCAGTTACATGAATCTTAACAGTTGAATTTGGTAGTATTTCACTTTTGGGGGGGGGGGGGGGTTCACCTTGGGTTGGATTTATTGGCAACCCACTAAAAAAGAGGTTGTACAGCCTCATAGCCCGAGCGTTGTCTGTTGGCCACATTGTGCTGCATTTATCTGTGCGTGCTCACTCCGGTGTCATTGACGCTTTGTTTGCTTTTTCCCTCGTTTCGGTTGTGGTGCGCATAGTTCAGAATAATGCCTGGGAAATGTAAATTCTAAAGCGCTTGGCTCTAATGACAATTACAAACTTTGGGTTGCGCCGGATACATCAGACCCCCAACCGTGCGAAATGCATATCCGGCAGAAAGACCTTCGACATTGCTTCTATGTGCGAATCTGCTCTCAGAAGCCACGCGAAAAGTGCAAAGCACTGTGGAATGATGCAAATGGCAGCTGGAAACTATACAGAACTACCTGACACCAAGTACAAGCGAGCAGTCCACTGGGTTGGCTCCATCGCAGGTGACTCATCTAAACAGCACCTGCAAGTCACACGAGGTGGTTACCGATGCAGAAATTCCGTGGACAATGAAAATGATTACCTCCCACTACTCGTACAGATCATCCGCACAAACTGGCGACTTGTTCAAGCATATGTTTTCCGACAGCGACGTGGCTAAATCGTTTTCCTGCGTAGAAAAAAAGCGCATATGTTGCGTGCCATGGGCTCAGGCCATTTTTTATGTTGTCCTTGCAACAAGAGGTACAGAAGTCTGACTATTACGTCGTGATTTTTGACGAATGACTTCCTGCAAGAGAGGCAAATGGATGTGCATATGCGCTTTGGGACTTGTCACACAATGTCGCCACCAGATATTACACATCCGCTTTTAGGGGGCGTTCCACGGCAGAGGACATTCAGGAAATACTTCTAAGGGCTTTGGAGCCTTTGCCACTCGGCAAGGTTCTTCAGATCTCGATGGATGGGCCGAACGTTAACCTGAAGTTCTTTAGGAATATGCAAGTGGCACTTGCAGGAAAACCTTCAGGTCCAATGTGTTGACTTGGGGACTTGTGACTTTCATACCATCAACAATGCCTACAGGGCAGGGGTAGGAGCCAGCAACTGGGGCATTGACATTCTGCTTTCAAGCCTGAGTGCACTCTTCCGAGACTCCCCAGCACGAAGGGAAGATTTTTCAACTGTGACTAGCCAGGAAACATTTACACTGCAGTTTGTGTCTCATTGATGGGTGGAAAACACAATATTCATTGAAAGAGCTTTGCTTCTTTGGAATGACAAAAAAATATGTGGAGTCTGCAAGGAGTAAGCAGGTGAGCTTACCAAAATGTGCATCGTTTGAAAATGTGTACAGCTTTTGTCGTGATTCCTTGACGCTGGCAAAACTGAACTTCGCTCTCAGTGTTGCTTCCATTCTTCAGCCATTCTTGAAAGACTACGAGTCCAACAAGCCAATGATCTTCTTTCTTGCTAGAGACCTTGAGAGTGTTGTGTGGAAGCTGCTTGTAAAATTCATGAAGGCTTCAGTGTTGTCTTCATTGGCAGGGATTGGTGGTTTGCTCAGGGTATACGTTGATAACCCTGATAACCACACTCCGCTTGAAAAAGTTGTCGCAGTTTCACCTGAAAGGCGAAGCATCAATTGCGATAGCAAATTTGTAGAGAGCTATACGGAGTAATGATAGCAGCTTTATCAGCTGTATAAATTTGGACATGCAGCAGCACCGGAAACACGCAGAACTGTTGTCGACGCCGTTGGCGTTTTGCCCGCGTTCGCTCAAAATGCGTGCGGCGTTGGTGACTGTTGCCGGAGCCTCTGATATAGATAGGCACTTGGTGCCGCAGCTAAACGTCGCCTCCCTTCCCTCCCTCTCCCCCCCTCTCCCACGTCCTTTCGCGCGTCGGAAGAAGGCACGTTTGCTCTACATATATGGTGATTGTAAAGGAGGAAAGAGACGCCTACTTCTGCAGCCCTTAAGGGAGCACAGCGCAGAACGCGCGTTTGTTCTCCGCCGTGCGTTCACTCCCCGTGAAAGCGTGCGTCCCTCGCGCCCTTTCACTCGCACATACAGCGTTCGGCGCGCGGCGACGATTTCATCTCCATTGACGTCGTACGGAACCTCACGGCGACGGTGACGGCGACGCCGACGGCAGAAATCTGCTTTTGAGTGTCCATATAATTGCTATCGCAATAAAAGTGGATATCGCCCCCAAATGTGAACAAGCACTGAAAGATTCAAGGGCAAGTGCAAAGGGTACATTTCAGTTCAGAATGGAGGGTAAACTATTTTTGGTAGCTGTGACCAAGAAAATACTGGAACAAAGTCCCCTTAAATCATCAATGGTTAGAAACCTGGCATCTCTAGACCCCCGGCTCATGTGCTCGAAGCCAGATCAGTGCCTTGTGGGCCTAAGGAAGGTGTTGGACGTCTTGACCGTGGCAGGAAGACTGAGTGACTGCCAACGGGAATGTGTAATGGCAGAATACACTGAGCTTCTGCAAGAGGTAAAGCACGAGCTTCGCCTGTTTGAGAGGAGCCTTAGCAGGCTGGATGCGTTTTTTTCATGACCTCCTGAGCTTCAATCCCTCCTACAAAGAGCTGTGGAAAGCAGTCAGGCTGTTGCTTGTTTTGAGCCATGGGCAAGCAATTGTCGAACGGGGGTTCAGTGTCAATCGCCAGATCTCCATAGAGAATCTGAAAGGTTTGTCATACGAGGGCGGTCCGATAAGTACTTAGCCTCACCGCGAGAGCGCGACGCTATCACATGAGACATATACTGACGTTGAGTACGCTCTCTTAGAGGGACACATGCAAAGATCCAGTCGAATCGGGCTCGCGGTTTTGTTTTTGGCCGCTTGAGGAAGAGGAAGCAGGTGATTTTTTGTGTATCCGTTAAAAAAATGGAAAAAGAGTAATATCGGTCGGTGATTCGATTCTTGTTTTTGGAAGGGAAATCGTGCAGCGAAATCAAAGAGCGACTGGATACCGTCTACGGTGAGTCTTCTCCTTCGATGGCAACCGTCAAAAATTGGTTCAACGAGTTTAAACGTGGTCGCATGTCAGTTTTTGATGAGTCTCGCCCAGGGGCCCCGCAAACGGCTACTATGGCCGATAACGTGGCAAAAATCCACTACCTCATATTGGCAGACCACCGACTGAAGGCACGCGAGATAGCTGAGACAGTAGGCATCTCAAAAGACCGCGTGGGTCATGCCCTGCACGAAATTTTGGACATGAGAAAGCTGTCGGCGCGATGGGTGCCGCGTTTGCTCACTCCGGACAATAAGCGCGTCCGTGAGACCACTTCAGAGCAGTGTTTGAAGCAGTTTAAGCGTAATCCGAAGGAGTTCCTGCGTCGTTTTGTGACCGTCGATGAAACATGGATCCACTGGTACCTACACCAGAGACCAAAGAACAGTCGAAACAGTGGACTGCACCTGGAGAACCTGCTCTGAAGAAGGCGAAGACTGTCGCATCAGCCGGAAAGGTGATGGCCACCATTTTCTGGGATTCTCAAGGTGTAATCTTCGTCGACTACCTTGAGAAGGGCAAAACGGTGACAGGACCCTACTACGCCGAATTACTGGGCCGATTCGACGCCGAATTGCGAAAAAAACGGCCACATTTGGTGAAGAAAAAAGTTCTCTTCTACCATGACAACGCGCCAGCTCACACCTGCGCCGTCGCCACGGCCAAGTTGGTTGAACTGGGCTACGAAGTGGTGCCCCATCCAGCGTATTCTCCAGATTTGGCCCCAAGTGATTTTTTCTTGTTTCCCAACCTGAAAAAGTCGCTCGTCGGACAAAAATTTGAGTCGAATGAAGAAGCTATCGCTGCCACAGAAGCCTACTTTGCAGCTCAGGAGAAAACGTATTTTTCTGACGGGATCAAGAAGTTGGAGGATCGCTGGGTCAAGTGTATAGAGTTGAAAGGGGACTATGTTGAGAAATAAATCGACACCATTTCAAAATTTTCGTTTTTCTTTTGAAGGCTAAGTATTATCGGACCGCCCTCGTACATTTCACAGCGTATCATATGTGACGCATTGGACAGGGCAGGTGGAATTTTGAATGTTCCTATAACAAAAGAACTGAGAATAGCTGTGTCCACAGTGAGGCAGCATTACGGTGCACACTTGGAATCAGAAAAGAAATGGCACCAGGAAAACTCAAAGCAGACAAGAAGGCACACAATCATGGAAGAAGTTGAAGGGTTGCAGACAAAGAAAAAGAAGCTTGAGGCAGTTGTTGCTGATCTAACGGCCTCTGCAGATGGATGTGCAGAAAAGGCTGAGAGAACTGGTGACATCACGCACGTGGTGAAATCAAACAGCTTGAGAAAGATTGCAAAAGTGAAGGCTGAACTCGGCAGCATTAAGACGCAAATAGAAAAGAAACTGAAAGACCTGCCCTGAGCTTCAGAATTTCATCTAGTCGAATGAAACTGTACGTGCACTAAGTCAAATCACTTTCCTTTGTTCTGTCCAATAAAATGTAACGTGTGTGAACTACCGTATTAAATATTAAAATTTTTTGAACTGTCGTTGAAAAGTCCTTGAATTTTTTTCTTGGAAACCTTACGAACCCTGAATCAGCATTCTCTTTTAAGTGCAACAAATTTCACCATATCATTATCAGACGCGAACCGACGCCGTTTCGTCAGTGTCCACAGTGCCGGTGTTGTATTGGTTAGGTATCAAGGTGCATTCGGCAAAATAGTTGGCACTGCGTCAGGTCGAAGAATTGGTTTCATTCTTGGCACTCGAACTTCTGTTCCGCTATGTGCCTGTAGTCTCTCACGATGAAATGAGGCTTAAAGTGAAGCTCGCACACAGCGGAATCAGTGCCGACGAGCTTATTAAGTCTGCACCCATTTCTCTCCCACACAAGTCGTCGCTCTTCATCTCTGGGAGCTTTAAAAAAGCGATACCTTGTGGCCTTGATCCATGCGAGCATACCCAGTCTTGCACCCAGGTGCATAACAGTGATTTAAACGCTGCTTTCCCATGGCCCCTCCCCCCCCCTTATTTTTTTTTAGTCACAAATGTGTGGCAGAGCTTGCACGCGTGCACACACACACCCATTACAGGCCAGAGCGTGCCAACTTCCTTCAAGAGTGGGCGACGCCAGTGTCACCACTACTTTCTTCAAGAGAGGGGACGCTGGTATGTAAGGCGCGCCGGCTTCGGTCGCGCCATTCAATAGTTCTAGTACACTCTAGCACCGTGTTGGCCACGTACCTTCATGACTGCGTCGTCACCATCCATGATTGCATTGATAGCGACCGCCGTTTCGTTCGCAGTTGCAGCAAATGGTAGTTTCATTTTGACTCGGTGCGTGTGTCGGCCGCACGCCTACAGTAGGTTGCGGCAAACAATAGTTTTGTTTTTATCAGTGCATAGCTGTCGAGGATGAAGAGCAGTTCGAGCACCGTCTACATCGCGATGGGCGGCGACATGGTGACACAAGCGAAGAAATAATCGGGATGTGCGCGGTAGTGAAAAGCGCGTCTCAGATGAAGACGCACGCCGTGGCCGCGCTATGACATAAGTTGCGAGGCCTTCGCTGCTGCGAGCGCGAATCAGTCATGAGATGACGAGAATTGCAGCTTCCGCACTGCTTTTGTGCAAAATAGAAACAGGATTCTGCCGATTCATTCAGTAAATAAAAGCATGTTGATGGAGAAAGCATTTATTTTTTAAATCAGACATTTTTTTGGTCCCGTGAAATCCGAATTAACGAGGTTTATTATAGCAGTGCCACTGAACGCCATCAGCCGCGACTTGTTACATGCAATCAGAACGCGCAGGAAGCAGTTAAACAATTAAACATATCAACACAATCAGCAGCCAGATGGAGAAAGCTGGTGGGGAAGGGCACTGGCCTCCCCGCCATTGTAGTTTTCTCACAACAGCTCTGCCATTCCCTTATTTTGGTTTTTTTCTTTCATGCAACCCGGTTATAACAATTATCGGTTATAACAATGGAATTTTCGTGGCTCCTGAATATTGTTATAAGTGGGTTCGGCTGTACTTTATATGTTCAAGGGCACCATTCAAAAATGCTCCGTGCTATACTTGTATTGGCTATTAAATATATCACAGTCACTCTAACAAATTCAAAATTTTCTGTCATAGATACTTCAAGTGTTCGTATTATTAGATGCTCTTGTAAATCTTTTCAACATCGGACACGTTGGTAATTCTAAGAACTTGTGCTTCCTCGTTCCTTCGTGCGAACACCTTGCCTCCAGCACTTCAAGCTAACTTCCAGCCTGATTTTTTCTGTTGCACAATCACGGCACTCAGAATTTTTTGTTTGTGCTGGTTAAATGCTTGTTTACGTACACAAGGGTGGCATCACCTCTCTAGTCCAGATCCTTGGTATTTAATTTCTGTTTCTTGCGTTATAGAGCCCTGACTCTATCGTGCTTTGAACATTGAAGGAACCTGACCACAGTGTTTTTTTCTGAACCCTGGAAAGTGGAAATGCAATGGCACACGTCAATATAAGAATTGGCAATCGGCTCATTCAAGATATTGCCAATTCTCTAAATAGCATCTACAGCATCCGATGCATTCCCTGCACTAGGCACACCTTTAATGTCTAAGTTGTGGGACCTCTTATATTGTTCCAACTCTTCAATCCTTGTATTTGCTCTGTGATTCTCTGCAGTGCATTCTTTCATTTTATTGCGATAGCAATTATATGGACACTTCAACCGGATTTCTGCCGTCGGCGTCGCCGTCGCCGTGAGGTTCCGTATAGATAAAATCTTCACCGCGCGCCGTATGCCCGAGCGGAAGCGTGCTGGGACGCGCGCTATCACGGAGAGCGAACGCACTCAATCTCCCACGCGCAAGCAACGGCAACGAAGCGGGAAGCCAGCGCCGGAGGGAGCGGGGGGGGGGCACTTCTACTGTGCCAACAACCGCGCTCGTCGCTCGACCGCACGGTCTCTTATCTCTCCCACGCGCAAGCAAGGAAGCCGGAAGCCAGCGCCGGAGGAAGCGGGGGGGGGGCACTTTTCCTCTGCCAACAACCGCGCTCGTCGCTCGCCGCACCGTCTCTTATCTCCACACGGCTCTGAACTTTATGCACTATGCGTTCGCCGCTCAGTTTCTGTTGAAGCGATAGACCGCACGTACCTTCGCCCGCTGCTGCGGCGTATGTATGCGCTTGCTGCCAGCGTTTTGACAGTCGTTGTCTGCAGTCATTCAGTGTGATCTATTCATGTTTGTTTGTGCGCGCTCACACCACGCTTGTTCATTCAGTTAGTAATAGTCGGGCCACATTTTCCAATGCACGCTACACATGTAATGCTGCCCGGATCGGCAGTGCAGCGCTACAGGTGTGTCCCTTCGCACGCGCCCTGCCCACGGGAAGCGCTTCTCATCAACACCACCGTTTCACACGCGCCTTCTCGTGGTCATCGAGTCTCTCTTCATGTCGGTCTACTTACGCCGCAGCACACCTGCTTACTTAATCAGCTCATGTTTACTACAATTCATATTGCTACCAAAGCCGCTCACCTTACTTCGTATGACATTGCTGTGTTGCTATCGCATTCATTGCTTCGCCCTTAGGGCGAAACTGTGACATTTTTCATTTCATTTTATTACCTTAAAGACCCCTTGACAGGGGTATTACATAAGGGGTGGGAATACATTAGTACATAATTTGCATAATACAGAAATGAACACGCATACAAAAAAAAGAACTAAAGAAAACTACATGAGTTAAAGCGTTACGTACGTCAGCACAAATACATAAACTAAACAATGCAAACTAAAATTGCATGAGCATATAAGTGTGTTAAGACAAGTCACTTTCATTGTGGAAAGTGCGCAGTGACACTCTCCATAAACGTACGAGGGCAAATGATCGCGGCGATTTGGTGGGGCAGGTTGTTGCAATCTGTAGCGGCATGGCAAAAGACTGAGGCGGAAAAGGTAACAGTGCGCATGCGAGGGCGGCCCACTTGTAAAGTGTGCGATGAGATGTTCGGGCTGCAGGGAGGATATAGGGTGGTTTATTAAGCGAGGTGTGATAGAACTTATGAAAAAGTCAAAGGGTTCCAGTGCGTCGGCGCATACAAAGGCAATGTCTGCATTTCTTTCCGGAGTTCTTCTAACTTATTTTTGATCTGATTCACACCATCAAATGTATTATTATAATACCTCACACTCTCTTTTAAAGACTTACTGTCAAGCCTTAGCTCACGTCAGTGATGATCAATGGCCTTCCCTAAGTCCTTCCTATCCTTAGCCATGTTGGAGGCAAGATTAGAAGCCACCAAATCACAAACGTCTTAAAATTTCATCAAAAGATACAAACATAATACACTGCACAATAATGAACAAGTGTCAGAGCGTTCGGCAGCAGTGCGCATTCAATGTAGTAGTCTCTAATAAACAGAAAGTGCCTCACCTGCAAAAAGCACACAGGGTGTTTTAGTTTGTAGAATCGATGCGCACCACTATGTACACAAGGGTATACACATGGTGTACACAAGGGTGTACACAAGGGTACACATTTTCTGCTATGGACGAACTGAAGGCTGTCCAGGCTTCCCTGTCCATTTTGTAGTCTGCTTCTGTGTGAAAAGTCCCCAGGCAGGTGGCAATCTCTTCACGTGGGAGTGCATGCACTGTGAAGCAACTTCGATGGTGGCAGCATTGGTTGATAATCTTGCAATGCTTGGCGTAGCAAGACCACACCTGGTAGCAGCTGCAGGAAGCACACGGGAATTTTAGTTTGTACAATACATGCGCACCACTGCCGAATTGGTTTTATGTCTAACCTATTGTTACCCACCAATTTTGCTCTAGACATTTGTCTCGATCTCTCAGTGTATAGTGTATTTGTGCGTATGCTGTCGGTGCTTGTAAAGCGTTTTTGATACAAATACATGGAATCTCGTTCATACAATCTTCACGGGAACTGGAAAATAAAATATCATTCGAAAATCGTATTTTTCGAACATAATCGTATTCAATAAAAAACGTATTATCCCAAAATACTCAATATGAAGAATCTTATCAACGGGATTCCACTGTACTGTATTCATAAGTTTTCAGTCATTTCCTGCTATGGAAACTTCAATTATAAAAATTTATCGCGAGGGCACATTTCTGTGAAAGAGATTCGGCCCTCAAAGAATGAAACGAAGGTAATGGTAAAAAGCAAAAAAGAGAAGGAAGAATCTACGTCTCTCCACTTGTTTGCCACTGTGTGTAGCGCCACCCTCGACAAAGGAAGACACCCTGCACAAGAGTCGATGTTGGAAGAAAGTTTTCTTCTTGTCAAAAGCAGATTGTGCGTGCACGTGTTTGAAGTGTTTATAAGAATCATACCAGACAAAGCAGTGCAAGATTTATGGCATATAATATTGCACCAGCAGTCGCGTCACTGTTTTGCATTATGTGCAAATCGAAATATTTTCCCTTCTCGCTGGTGGCTCAAATACATTGAACAGTTCTGGTGTCGCTGTGGTTATACCGACGACAGGAATAACACAACGGCTCAAGACTTCGCATGTCACGACATCTACAGCTGCAGAACTTGAGGCTCTCTGCGGTGTACTTCAAATGGTGGTCCTGGAACATGGGCTGTCTTCTGTGACTCAGTCGGCATTACAGTGTATGCAGTCATTCCTCCGGTGCGGAACTCGCGACTAATTGACGTCGGAAATCATAGAACTTAAACTGCCAGTTGAAAGAAAAGGGCCATGAGAATTATCTTCATTGGTTACCCAGCCATTGTCGGATCACTGGAAATGACGGTGACAAGGCTGCTCGAACATTGCATGAAGAAGACCACTGTCTAGGAGAGACGCCGTCTGGCATGCTCACTTTCGTTAGCTGAGTGGAATACTGCAGAGAGGACTGCAGAGATCCTTTGCTTCAACTCAGGCCTCCACCCAGAATGCACCAATGCTAGGCAATTGTTAGGGAGTTGCCTTCATGAGAGCGTATTCGGCACTCATTTGAATGGCTGACAGTCCTGCATCTGATTGATATCACCCTTCTTGATTGATGTCAGCTATTAGCCAATAGCAGCCGCATATGGGAATCTGCTATATGGCGAAATATGACAGCCCAGAAAGAGTGAGAAGCAGGCTTCTGTTGAAAAGCGAGTGTTTGAGAAATATGTGACATTGCACTCCACTTGTGAGCTCCATGCACCGCGCACAACTGCAAAATTTGGCTGAAAGGCTCACAGCAACATATGCTATCTGTGGGATGCGTTTTTTCACCAAGCCCGAGGGGTAATTCAGGAGCCCTTACACTAAAGGGAAATATTAAGTTCAGCTAGACTGAAACATTAGGCTTCTATTAAAGTGAATTCATCATTCGTACTGAAAACAGAGCCTTTGTAAGTGTCAAAATCGCGTAAATGGTAAATTAAAGTGGCGTTGCCTGTTGTGGACTATAGCACTTCTCACGTGATATCGGCACTGGTTTATTCACAGAGAGCGGCATAGAGGGAGGTCATGTGGTGGTTACGTCACCTCGTCCATTTTGGTGTGGGTAATTCAAATTGAGGCAGGGGTAGCAACGGAACCTTTGACAGGAATTTTTAGGGGCAAAGCTCCTTATAGCGGCACCCATTCGTCCCCGTCGTCGTCGTAGTAGTAGTGTGTAACCAGTCTGAGAAAAATGAGAAAAAAAATTCCTAAGTTGTGTCCGTAGTGCGGAATCGAACCAGGGACCCCTCGCTTCCGAGCGCGTGGCGTTAGCCCACGACGCCACGAAGCGGACATGGACACACGCACCGCGATGGCAATAAATACCCAACATTAACGAAAGGCCGCGTTTCTAGCGCGTTTCTAACGCGTTTGTGCTAGCGCGTTACGGCCCGTGTAAGAAGCTGGTGTAAGACGCTGTGGCCTCTCCGCCTTACCTTCAACGCGTTTCGAACGCGCTGCCCAAAGCGGTGGCAAGTCAAGTTCAAGTCGAGGAGCGTTTATGAATACGGGGGGTATACTCTCTCAGCAGTCATGTGATGGCGTCGGCAAACGCGGTGCACGTTCCGGCATGTGTAAATGGCTGCGTAAGACGCTGTGGCCGCTCCCCCTTACTAGAGAGTACTGCACGTTTCTAACGCGTTTGTGCTAGCGTCCCCTTAAGCGGGAGATCCGATGATTCCCTCCGGAGCTTCGCCCACTCATCATCATTCATCCCGTAGATATGCTGTGATTTTTTTATGCATCAAAGTGATATATTGTCTCACAGAGAACGATGACCAATTCAAGACGAATAATCTCTTTGGTCCAGCTCGACTGAATATTTTCTTTTAGTGTTCCTTAACATCTCTGCTTTCTCTCTTCTTTTCTTCCTTCCACACTCACTGCATTTGAACACATGCGTCTTTGTTATGCCTAACAATTTATTTTATTATTTTTTGTTATTTAACAATACTGTGAGCCTTTACACAGGCCCAAACAGGAAATGGGTTGTAAAAATGCACATGAGCATGGGAATAACAGAAGAAAAAAAGAAAAAAAAAGAAGGAAATGAGAAAAGAAGAGTGTCATACAACAACACTGGCATTCAACACAACAAGAAAATTTATTTGTTTCCCGTGAATCACGAAGGAATAATGAAAGGTGCTCACAAGAATTACAAAATTAATCGTACGACATTATTGCAGTTACGGGGGTTCAATAAAATACTACTCTTCAGCACATTGCAATAATTACATCTCACATCATAAAGTAGCGTACAATTACACGTGCATCATATTCCAAGCATTCATCCAACACATTATACTGTGAACTATTCACTATAATACTCTCATGCGCAACCAAAATATGGCTTCAATTTTGCAACAAAGCCATGCCAGGATCTGATTCAACAATTTCCTTTGGCAATGCATTCCATATTTCGATTGTCCACTCAAAAATTGAATACTTGAGCGTGTCCCAGTGTGTGCTTATGATGACAGATTCTGATGGAGTGTCAATGCAGTTGGTGCACATAATCTTGTTTATTTATATTAACATTGTCATGATATAGCATAATTAAATTAAATTATGGGGTCTTACGTGCCAAAACCACGATCTGAATATGAGGCACGCCATAGTGGGAGACTCTGGAATAGTTTGGACCACCTGGGGTTCTTTAACATGCACCTAAATCTAAGTACACGGGTGTTTTCGCATTTTGCCCCCATCGAAATGCGGCCGCCGTGGCCAGGATGATATAGCATAAAAGGAAACTTCATGACACCCACACAACGCCAACAAGCAAGGGTAGGCAGTGCTGCTTGGTTTCTAAAGAACACTTACGCTCTTATGTCGAGAATATTTAGAGTATATAAATCGCAATGCTTTATTAAAGTGAAATTTTATATGGCTAGATGAAATCGCTTGTGTACAGAAAATTATCATCATCAGCATTGGCTCGAGTGTCGTCTTCATCCGCAGCTGGCTTGTTGGCACCCCTCAGGTTGCACTCGTGCTTGTGCTAGACACGTGCTCGTGCCACTGCTCCTGCGTCCGTCGTCGTCATCTTCTTCCACAGCTGGCTGCGTTGCCGCTCATCATTCCAGCATAGAATTTCACTTCTCTTCTGTCGTCGTAATGGGGAGGCCGCGTTTATGGGAGTGTCAGCCATTGCTTAAGGGGGTATGAGCCATTCATTGTCTTACGTAATAAACAGATTTAATTTTGAAGCAATTTAATTTCGGAGGAATCGCAAGTGTCAATGGCGGGCGAATGCTGCTAACCGAGCAAACTCAAGACATCGAACGCAAGTGACAACGGCAGACTGCGGGCATATTGTCATGATGTTGTCATATTGTCGGACAGGAACATTCTCGACTTTGACTTATAGGAGGCTGTGGTGAGTGGGGAGTGTCAGTAGAAGATTTGCAGGGGACGATGGCATTGCAGCTTCACCTCCTTAAGCTGCACTATCTAGTTTTCCTGCGGTGATCGTCCAGAGAAGGACGGCGAGGAAAAGCGGCGAGGCTGCGGAGAGCGGGATTAGCAGCGTTGCGGCGATGGGGAGTGGGAGAAGCGGCGAACAGGAGCAGTGGTGTCAGAGGCAAGAGACTCGGGGGAGGACGAGTAGTAAGTAGGGGAACCAGCGGCTGGACGTCTAAAAGGAGTAGGGTGCATGGAGGTCTGGCGAGATGCATAGGTCCAACGGCGACGGCAATAACTAGCAATGTGCCCGGCCTGATGACAGGAGAAGCAGATGGGCTGATCGTCGGGCGTTCTCCATTCCGCAGGATTGCAGAAGGAGACGGGAGAGGTGTAGGATCGTCGAGCGGGGTCCAGAGGAATAAGGCCGAGCATCAGGACGAGTCAGTGGGCACGCCAAGATTGGCAAACTCCTGCCTGACGACAGTTTGAATGATGGACACCGATGGCTGCCATAGGTCACTGGTGTGGGTTGTAAACACGGGGGGTTGAATAGGTGCAGGACGGGCAGCATCAATCTCGCGATGAACAATGCCCGTAACGTGGTCACAGGTAGGCGGCAGGCAAATGGCATCGCACAATGAAGTTGCAGCCGTATTGGGCAGCCGGGTGAATCTCTGGGTAATACGGCGGCTCTTTGCATGTTCGAACCGCCGGCACTCTTTGATGATTGTGTCGACGGTATCAACGTTGGTATAGACGAGCAGGCTAAAAGCATCGTCGGCGATACCTTTGAGCACAATGAGAAACCCTCTCATACTCAGGCGTGTGCTCGTCAACCTGGTGGCAAAGAGCGATAACGTCCTGAATGTGAAAGACATATGACTCGGAGGATGTCTGTGCACGAGTCGCAAGTTCATTCCACGCAGCAAGCTGCCGGCCAGTGCTGCCACCGAAAAGGTCGTGGATCTTCTCTTTGAAAGATTCCCAGCTGGTAATGTCCGCCTCGTGCGTGTCGAACCACACCTGCAATGGGCCATCGAGGCAAAAAAGCACGTTGGCGAGCATAAGGGTCGGGTACCACCTGTTGCCGCCGCTGATCCGTTCGTGTAGGTTGAGCCATTTGTCGACGTCAACCCCACCCTGGCCAGAAAATACGCCAGCATCACGAGCAGGAGGCAGAACGATGTAGGTGGGAGCCACGGGAGGGGCAGGGGGTGAAGACGATGTACCTGCACCGACTGACATGGTCACAAGCGTGATGAGGCGGCCGTTATGGAGCTCCGTGATCGAAAAAAAGAACTACCCAGCACCTCCACCACGTAGATGTTATGTAAAATGACACAAGGCGGGACTATTTATGCTGTATTTACAGTATGTGAGAGACACAGTAGCCAAGATGGTGGACAGCCACCGGCACCAGAGAGAACCGTCTTCTTCGTTGTCTGCCTCAGGCTGAATGTCTCTCTCGTAGCAATATTGTCATCATATTGTCATCTCCGTCGCAGCCAAACGTGTGTGTAGCCTCATAATTGAGAAATACTTTAATGAACCTTCGGGATTAACTCAGTGATAAACACTGGGGCCGCATGTTTCAGCTTCGCTGGTTAACCATCTTCACGGAGTGGAAGGGCCGACTACATCTTTTTTTGATACTTTCTAATTTCTGTGTGAGTCCTTTCTGGAATGGGTTCCACACTATGCTACCATACTCAAGAATTGGCCTTACTAAAGTTTTATATGCTGTTAGTTTCACATAGGATAGCTGCTGCAGTTAATTTTCTTTGCAAGAAACTGAGTGTTCGGAAGCCCTTTGTACATGTGTTATCAATATGAGAATTCCATTTCAGTGCACTTGCAAAGGTTACACCTGAATGTTTTACTGTGTCAGTTTGTATTAAATCGTTACCTATTAATCTATAATTGAATTTAAAGATTGTCTTTCTATCAGTTATGGTTATATATTTTGTTTTCTTCAGATTAATTTCTATTCCCTACGTGTCACACCAATGGGCTACATTGTTTAGTGTAGTGTTTAATCTAAGCTGCTCAAATATTCCTCGCATGCATGTGTAAATTACGAATTCATCGGCGAAGAGCCGCAATTTCACTCCATTTTCTGTGCAACCAGCTATGTCATTAACGTATAGAAGAAATAATAATGGTGGCACCCCTGAATAAACTTCGAGTTGGTCAGAGTCATAATTATTTATGGCAACATACTGAGTTCGGTTTGACAGGTAGACTGCTATTCATTCTACTATATATTGTTAAAACAAAACAGGGCACAAAAATGAGGCTGTATAGAACAAAGACACACCACAAGTGCTGACTTGTAACTGAAGGGTTTATTCAATCAATCAATTAAATTTTATTGTTGCCGTAGACATTACATTGTTACTGCGAAAATAGGGGGCCAGAGAAAAAAGCTGCATCTGCGCTGCTTGACTAAGCTCTAGCCATCCGTACAAGAATAATCATTCACACAAATATGAACATGCAAACAAGTATGCCCTTGCAATTTTTTTTTAAATATCACGCAAGCGTCGACCGCACGGCGTGTCTGTGGTCTTGTAGAGGTGAGGGGGCACCCCAGAAGCAAACATTGGCGTGGAATACATTTTAACTAGAATTCGCCTTGCACGATTGCACATAAAGTTGCCAATCCTGCTGTCCTTCGCTGCTACAAGGCCGCTGACATGCCGCGCGGTCGACGCTCGCATGATACTGTTAAAAAAATTACAAGGGTTTACTCGTGACATGAGTTGCCGCATTGTTTTATTTCGAGATGAAGCATTACTAACTCGCCCAAGTTGCAGTTTTATTACTATATTGTGTTCGATTCCAATAGACCTTATTTTCTTGATTAGTTTACAGTGCACAACACGATCATAAGCCTTCGAAAAATCAATAAACATGGCATCAGTTTGGAATTTGGAGTCAATTATTGATGCCAGGTCATGTGTTATCTCTAACAATTGTGTTATAGTTGACAAACCTTTTCTAAAACTATGTTGCATAGGATATAGTATGTCATTTTCTTTTAAGTACGTCATGACGGCTGTACTTTACTGTGTGTTTCATTAATTTACAGCCGCAACTTTCTAGTAATAGTGGTTTATATGTTTCCATGTGTAATTTATTGCCTTCTTTAGGAATGGGGATTATTTTGCGCGTAGCCAATCCGTGGGAAGAGAAGCTGTACTCAGCGATTCGGAAAATATAATCCGCAAAAAGAGAGACAGTTGCTACACGTATTGTTTCAAAAATACATTTGGCATATTAATGGGCCCCGGTGCCTTCTTGGCGCCTATTTGCAAAAGCAAGTTTAAAATGCCCGACTGTGTTGTCAGAACTTCGGCTATTCGGGCGTCAGCGACTGCCACGAGCGCACTCAAGGTTGGTGAGCGCATGAAAATGGATTGCAAATGGGTGTTAAATATGTTGTGACAGAGCGATGAAGACGACGTTTTGAGATGACTTGAAGACGACGCTCTGGACTTCGCGAGCTAACTATGATCTTGTCAGCCGCTGCTAGTCTTGTAAATACACTGTAAATATATTTCTTACTTCTTTTCCCCGTAACATTTTTGGTGGAGGTGCGGGCTCAAGCGCAAGACGGATTTACGCAGCGGGCGCTCCTTGGCTGTATCTACCATGCCAGCTCAAGGCGAGGATGTTTCAGGCTTGTCGGCCCCTCGCCAACCGTCATTCTGGCACAACCGCGCGACCCCGGCACCTTTTCCGGCACTGACAACACGGATGTTGAAGATTGGCTTCAACTTTATGAGCGGGTGAACACGAGCAACCACTGGAACCAGCCCAATCCATCGGCGGCCCTACCGTGTCTCTCCTACTGAGCAAGACATCATCCAACACGAAGTTGATAAGATGCTTTCTCGTAACATCATTGAACCTTCTTGCAGCGCATGGGCATCCCCTGTTGTACTAGTTAAGAAAAAGGACAACAGTTGGCGATATTGCGTAGATTATCGGCACCTAAACAAGGTAACCAAAAAAGACATCTATCCGCTACCACACATTGACGATGCCCTGGATTGCCTCCATGGAGCACAATATTTTTCGTCCATAGACCTTTGCTCCGGGTACTGGCAAATTGCCGTCGATGACATGGACCGTGAGAAAACGGCTTTTATTACTCCCGACGGCCTTTATCAGTTCAAAGTGATCCCTTTCGAGTTATGTAATGCCCCGGCCACATTTGAATGAATGATGGATGCCCTCCTACACGGTTTCAAGTGGTCCATCTGCTTCTGTTACTTAGATGATGTGATCGTTTTTTCTCCGACTTTTGCGATGCACCTCGAATGCCTATCGACGGTCCTATCTGTTTTTCGTCGGGCGGGGCTACAACGCAATTAATCCAAATGCCACTTCGGTCCTCGTGAAATTTCTGCACTCGGGCATCTCATAGATTCTTCTGGTGTACGTCCAGATCAAGATAAAATCCAGGCAGTGAAAGACTTTCCCGTGCCAACGTGTGCCAAGGACGTTCGCAGCTTCTTGGGCCTCTGCTCCTACTTTCGTCGGTTTGTCTTCAATTTTGCGGACGTTGCACGCCCTCTTACTCAGCTCCTCAAGAAAGACGCTGCCTTCATTTGGGGCCGTGAGCAAGCTGGTGCTTTCACTGAGCTCATCTGGCTGCTTACTTCCCCTCCCATTCTCGCTCACTTTGACGCATCAGCTCCAACAGAAGTCCGTACCGATGCCAGCGGCCACGGTATTAGAGCTATCCTGGCCCAGAAACAACAAGGACAAGAACGTGTTATTGCTTACGCCAGCCCCCTTCTTTCCCCTGCTGAGCGCAAATATTATATCACTGAGCGCGAGTGTCTGGCTCTCGTTTGGTAAGTGGGAAAATTCCGCCCCTAATTGTACAGCCGGCAATTCACAGTCATCACTGACCACCACGCTCTGTGTTGGCTTTCTTCTCTGAAAGATCCTTCTGGGAGCCTTGGTTGCTGGGCTCTGCGCCTTCAAGAATACAACTACTCAGTTGTATACAAGACCAGCCGGTTGCACCAAAATGCGGACCACTTGTCGGGCAATCCTGTCGACCCACATAACGTTTCTATGGCCGACATTCCTGTCACTCTGTCACTCATTCCTGGCCGACATTCCTGTCACTCATTCCCGTCATTCCTGTTCTCTCTTCAAGTACTTTTCATGATATCAGAGCGGAACAATGCCGGGACGACTTCTTAAAAGACCTTATTCAGCGGCTGACTTCAACGACGCTCGACCCTTCCCTTCGAATGTTTGAACTCCACGATGGCATATTGTACCGCTGTAACATGCGCCCTGACGGCTCTGACCGACTCTTAGTTGTCCCTTCGCATCTGCGCCGGACTGTTCTCGCCCAGCTTCATGATGTGCCGACTGCCAGTCACCTTGGCGTGTCACGGACTTACGACCGCGTTCGTCTGCGCTTTTTTTGGCCTGGTCTTTACCGTGACGTCTGCCGTTACATCGCTGCGTGTGACCTTTGTCAACGACGAAAAAAGCCGACCACACTCCCTGCTGGCCGCCTTCAACCACTTGACGTGCCATGAGAACCATTCTTTCGTGTAGGCGTTGATCTTTTAGGTCCCTTTCCGACGTCTGTTTCGGGAAATAAGTGGATTGCTGTAGCAACAGACTATGCCACCTGATACGCAATCTCACAGGCTCTTCCGACAAGCTGTGTAACCGATGTCGCCGATTTCCTACTAGAAAATGTCATCCTTCACCACAGTGCCCCTCGACAGCTCCTCACCGACCGAGGCCGCTACTTTCTTTCTAAAGTTGTTAATGACATTCTACACTCGTGCGCGACTTAACACAAACTTGCTACTGCTTACCATCCACAAACTAATGTTCTAACTGAGTGTCTCAACCGAACGCTCACTGACATGCTGTCCACACATGTCTCCGCTGGTCATCGTGACTGGGATGTTGCATTACCATTCGTTACCTTTGCCTATAATTCTTCTCACCACGATACCGCAGGCTTCTTTCCATTCTTCCTCTTGTTTGGCCGCGACCCTACGCTACCTTTCGACACCCTTCTGCCTATAGCCTGCATTTCACATCAGAGTACACCCGGGACGCCATACTCAAGGCACAAGAGGTACGCCATATTGCCCGACGTCGACTTGCGGACTCGCAGGAAAATCAGCAGCGCTTATATGACACCCGCCATCGTGACGCCCACTACACACTGGGCACCCTGGTTCTCCTTAGGTCACCGTCGCGACGCGTTGGCCTCTTGGAGAAGTTGCTTTCACGCTACTCTGGCCCTTATCACGTCTTGCTTCAAGTAACCGACGTCACCTACAAAATTGCCCCTCTTGACCCCACCGTGGCTCAGCCTCGTTCTGACGTAGTCCACGTCGCGCGTCTTAAGCCGTATCATTCTACCGCCTCCTAACCAGCACCGGGTCGGTGCTTCAGCCACCGTGGGTCATGTGACAGCGCGATGAAGACGACGTTTTGAGATGACTTGAAGAAGACGACGCTCTGGACTTCGCGAGCTCACTATGATCTTGTCAGCTGCTACCATTCTTGTAAATACAGTGTAAATATATTTCCTACTTCTTTTCCCCGTAACAATATGTACTACAGTGCGCATGTCTTCTATGGCCAAACACCTGCCACTTCTGTTTTACTGCTCAAGCCTTCTGGCTTCAATAAGTAGCGCCAAAACATTTGTGAGTGATTCCTCATTCGTTAAGATATTTGAAACGAAATAGTCTTTTGCAGATTTCTAACTTCAATTTGCATGCGAGCTCTCTTATCTCTGCAGAATTTATTCTTTTTCTTCGTCGTCTTTTTAATATTCATTTTAGGTGAAATATGCTCCGCATAATCCACGGTGTTTTCCGTTCAGTCCTTTTGAATTTTGTAGATATGAAATTATTTTCGCAATGCATTATAGCCTCTTTTAGTTTTACCCAAAGACTACTAATGCCTCTGCAGGATTGAGCTGAGAAACTATTCAAGGTTTCTTCTAAATAGTCAATAACACTCTCATCATTAGCTCGGCTATATTCATTGAAAGCTATTTTGCGATTTGAGTTCCAGGAGAACTTAAGTCACCTTGGTGGGACAGTCTTCTGCATTTCAAAGAGCCTAATTAGGGTAAAAAAAATCTAGTTGTCTTTGGAGTGTGGTGCCAAACATAATGAGATGCACCTTCTCAGGCTGGTAATATGAACACAATTATATTCATTTGAAAATTTACTCTTGTTATTGATTGTGCTGCAGATATACCCACTGCTTTGTGGTCTGCATGGCTGTGACCCAAAACTGGAGACAAGTCGGCAGAAGGGCACCATTGAGCTTCCCTACAAGTACATCACATATCTCTCCATGGGGCTTACCATGTCCTTGGGATCTCCGTGGCTCTTCCATCAGTTAGGCATCGAGAGGGACAGCCTGCCCATTCACCTTTGAAGGGCGCTACATGGGTGCAAAGCCCAGCTGGCACTTGCCTTTTTATGCCACTCGTTTCTGCATATGTGCATCATATGGTGCGATGTGGCAATGTTGTGTATAGTGCAATACTACGGGATCAGTCAATGACCAATTTTGCTGATGTTGCCGTGCTAACTTTACAGACAGTGTTGTATTTATACAAGATATTTAGGTTTTTGTGTGTACAGCCAGTTTCTAAAACTCTATAAAATGGGACTGGTTCTGTGCCGTAAGTGGCATTCTGCAATGGTGTTTCGAATCAATGGATTTACTGTATTAAGGCGGCCTAAACTTCAGTTGCATTCATGGTTTTTCCAAGTTGACAGACCATCAAGAGGTGCAAAATGCATTTCATGACATCAGTTGTGCGGCATCCAAGATGCGCCTTCAGTTGCAAGAATATGCAGTAGACTGCTGTGCAGTTTTTGAATTAGTCTTTGCCACAGCTGACTCCCACGTAAATTAAAAATTAAAAATGAATATTGTGGGGTGAGCTTTTTTGAAGCTGCATAGTTCGTCATGAGAGAAGTCATAGTGGGAGGCGGCATACTAATTGTGACCTCCTGGGGTTCTGTAACTTGCACCCAAAGCACAGCGCACAAGTGTTCTTTCATTCCACTCCCATCTGAATGCGTCCGCCACAGCTGGCAATCAAGCCTGTGACCTCGTTCTCAGCCATTGAGCCATCGCAGCGAGAGCCCAGCATGGAGAAATCTATTTTAAATGTCACTGTGGCGCATGTCAGCAATGTTGGACTCCTTCAAAGTGGCTCTATTTGAACCTAAGTTCCAGGCTGGTTCTGTGGGCAAGAACACATTCACAATGTTCTGTAGAGAGTGCTATGGTTTCATTTCTTTGTATGCATTTCTTCTTTTCCTACTTTTTGCAGTGCAGTACCAACAAGTCCAATCATTCACTGTTGCTTTGGTAGTGTAAAAGAAAGTCCTGCAGCTTTTCTTTCTTTTTTTGTTTTAGATGCAGGTAGCTCATACGGCATGCTATGTTACGTCCATCGAGTGTACTATGTCAGCAAATTCATCATTTTTCCGAGTCAGTGGGCACAAATTTCCTACAAGTGGCTGTCACGATGCATACTTAAGTGCCTCAGTTGCTCCTGCTGCTCTTGGAAGATCGACTATCTGTGACATTGTTCTGCTGGCGAATTGTGTCAGCATTGTTGTTATGGACGTCTCTTTATCTCGGCTCCATGTTGGAATGGTTGCTGGTCTTGTTATCACGTGTGTTGCTATGTTTTATGCCACAGTGCCACCAGTTTTCACTGCCATAAACGCTTTGATGGGCATCAGTGTTGGTAACTTATTGAGGAAGTGGCTAAATTTAGCGAGTTTTAGTCACTCTTGACACCTTTGGCTTTTGGAGTCCTGATGTCATTTTGAGTGACCTTTTTAGTGCAAAATAGTCAGTAAATGGCCCTGGTACAATTCTTCAGAAAACCTTGGCGAAGTTCAATGCCTTGACCCCATTTTATTTCAAGGGCTTCCACGTGTCGCTCCTTACAAAGACATACCAAAGAGCTTATTAGTTAGCCATCTGGGAGCATGAAAGATGGTTTTCTAGGCAAAGCACATGAGACGTGTTACCGTTTTAGAAAATTGGGGTTGTTTTTTCTTTTTACATTCAGTTCCTTGACTTGCCACTGCAGAAGGTAATTTTAAGCTGTAGTAAAAAAAATAATTAAAAAAATGTCTAGGAACAATTAAAGCAAGAAAGAATGACATAGAATGGACTGTTTTAGGCTGCTACCTGGTGACTTTATCCAGTAAAAAAAGTTACCAACACTGATGGCCATGGCCCACTAGGGCAGCAGCCTGAGCACATTGGAAATCCATGCTGTCCTAAGAATTAGTGCAAAGTAAATGTGCACACGTGTGCTTATATGCGTACAACTGTGAATGTGTGCCTCAAAAGTTTCGCTAATGTTTATAGCAGCATTGTTGAAGTGGCTGCTGTCACTTGTGAACACAAGTTTCGGCTGTGATTGTTGTTTCGAAGGAAGTGCACACATAACTTTCAAGCCCAAAGGAGGTACACGGACAAAAAGACAAGGGCGTTGAATGTTGTGAATAAATATTGCCCTAATTCACGTTCTTTCTTTCTACGATGTGTGCATCTTAGTGCTTTCATTTGAGACGATGTGAAGCTTTGACCTTGCACTGGTAGTCATTTGCTTTTGTTTTCCTTTGAGATATGAACAGATACCCTTCCCACTGTTATTGTCCCTTAATTTTATCAGTGCACCAGACTATTTTTTGGGCTAATAACAAATACGAGGGCTTCAGTAAGCTGAAGGGAAATTGGCAATACCTTGTGTATTACAGGATAACCTGTGTATGCGTGTGTAGACAGGTTTAGTGGAGCATTTTAACAGCAGAAATATTAAAATCACTACACGTACACCTCGAAACTCGCTTCTCTTGTAATGGCATATTGACTTTTTATTTTTATTTGCAAATATTGCTACTTATGTCTGTTTTGTGCCTGTCTTTCCTGCAGTTTTATTGAAGTCTGGAGTGCTGTAAAAAGCATGCTCTATTTTCTTCTGCAGGGAATCTACATTCTCGTTGTCTTTAACGCTCTACAATAAGCTCGTATGGCTGTTAATGAACCTACTAGTAATGCATGTTTGCCTGCTGAATTTCAGTGCATGGTGTTGAAAGTTACGCTTTCAAGTTTGAGCCTTATAAAATTGTAATTAAGAAGCTGTGGCGACTGCAGCAGCTATTGCAGCTGTGCTATTGTTCAGCTGGGCAGAGACAAGGTTCTGGTATGAATTTCACCAGGGTGCACATGATAGTCCACATTTTAGTTTTGATTATAGCCAGATTAGTTGTACACAAATCTTTTATACATGACAGGAATGATGTGGATCACATTTAATGCTCTTTTTTATATCAGCGTTACTTGTATGAGGCAACCCAACATTGCAGAATTTTTCAAATAGCTCAGACTTCAAGCTTCAAAATGAGCTCTCAGTATCTGCATTTACCAAGAGACTCCAATGTCAAGACAAGCAGCCTACCGATACCCTCGAAAAGAGCATAACCAATGGGGCTTGCAGGATAACAAGGAAACTTGGGAACATAATGACCCCACAACGAGTACAAATTGTAGCATAATTAGAGATCAAATAAGTGAGACAGAGGCTCGTTGAGATAATAGAATGAACTGGAGTGTGGCTGGTCATGTAACGCTTGGAGCTGATTACTGCAACATAATTGGCACCAAGCAAAGGCAGAATGGCAGATTATGTAGCTGATGTCGTTGTATGTTCATGAAGATCATTTGCTTTTCGTAGATGGGCTGTTTGCCTAGCTAGGGATGACTTGCAATGGTCCTCAAGTGCAACATACTAAATAGCAACAGGTGCATAGCAACAGGACCACTGAGCGACAAAACAACACAGGCTCTTGGTATTAGCGTGCTGGCTCTGAGCAAGACACCTACTGACATATTTACATATCACAGTACACTCCAGAATTGTTGGTCCTGCATGACTACATGCAAGAATGTACAACAGCGTTCACATTGCGTGCTCTTTCTGATTAAATAAGACTCTTTCACTACAGAATCTGCAGCCACATTTGAGAATGTGTCAAATCGATAACAGTGACAATCAAGCGAAGGACAGTCACCACCAAAGAGCAAAACAATGTGCCTTTGATAATACGTTAATTAGATGGAAGATTACTGGCACTGTTTGGACCTAGTCTAGAGGTCAAGAATTTCAAAGTGTGTGCGTTTCCTTAGGTGAACTACACAGCATCTGTTGTTCTCCAATGAAGAAGAGCAGCCACCAACTTTTTAGACGCAAGTCAGAAAGTTAAATCATAATTGAATCATAATGCACTTTACAAATTGCATATTTTTAAAGTTAGTGTTAAACAGGAAATGTTCACTTGTCAGTGCAAGTGAACGTTTAAAAAACGAGATGCTTGCATGATCTCGCCCTTGATGACTGAATTAAAAAAAAATATTGTGTAACTTAAATATGCACAGTTCAAAGCTTAATGCAGCTATATACAAGAAACAGCACAGAGAGAACCAACTGATTTTATCTACAGAAACACTTATGTAGGACTGTGCAATGAAAACACCAAGATGAAAAGTACTGAAGCACCGTTGTCACCTAATCGCACAGCATGAAACCACTGCCACTTCTAGGTCATATCAAAGGCACATGCTATGTTCAATTTGACTCTTTATTGGTGAGGGCAATTGATGGCACGCCTACGCACATACTATTGCCACATTGCGCCATCTTGGTAGCCCCAATTATTTCTCTTGTGGTTCCTAAGCCCTTCCTGTCTACAATTACGCAGCCACATGCACTGCAATGTACTGCCAAGTGCCCTTTTATGTCCTACCGCACATTATTGCCATGTTCATGCAGGCGGTCATTCCCGTAGCTTCTATTCTGCCCAACATGGTAGTCAAACCTCGATATAAAGAAGGTGTATTTGCAGCAAAAAAGCTTTGTTAAATTGCGAATTTCGTTAATTCGAGGCTTTAAAGTTTCAGTCAAAATAATTTCACCGATTCCCAGGACATTACTGATGTATAATATCTTGTCATTAAGAACTTATACACAAATCGTAAGAAGGTCGGGCCATAATAGTGCTGTTACGAGCGCCAGTGCGTGGGGTCCAGATTGCGCCGAGAGCAATGCATCGGCGTAGCTCATGGAGTCCGAGATTTGCCATTGTTGCGTAGCGTGGTGCCTTAAATCTTGGACGCCTTTGCTGACTGCACTATTGCCCGAAGCCGTCTTCAGATGGCACCCACAAATTAAAGACAAAAGTGTTAGAATATACTGATATTCGTCCCGATAAAAAAATTCCGACAGAAAGGCAGAGCATTGATAGCGATAGCAAAGTGACAACTATGCGAAGTAAGCTTGTTTATAGTTTTATTGATGTCATTCGCGCTAAAGTAAACAAGAACAGGTCTGCTACTACTACTACTATTAAGTGGTTCGTTATGAGAAAAGGAAAGGTTGGCGCTATCTTCTGCAGCCCTAAAGGGAGCACGGCTCTGCGCCTAGGTCTCACTTGGTGACCACAAACAGTCGCAGTAACAATGCGAGTGAACACTTCCACACCAAGTAACTTGAGATTATGCGACCGCCAACACTTGACACGCGGGAACACAATGTGCACATGGAAAGCCATGCGCAGCCACGGCAGAGGAGGAGACTTGTGCTAGGGGGAGAGGGCAGATGGATATGCCGCACGCGCACTTCGATGACGTTCTTGCCGCTTAAACTTATCATGCGGCAGGACGCTTGCAAAGAACTTTCGCCTCGGCCGACATTTCTAGTTTTTTGCTCGATTTACCAGCCATACAGGTTCCAAGTACATACTTCAGTTGGCTGAAAACTGCTAAATTGAAACAGTGTCACAAAATTTATTCATTAAATCGCAACAAAAAAAATTGTTTTCAATGAAACTAAGATTGGGATAGCATACTAGTTGGTTACATCGCAAATTTCGTTAGGTCAAGGTTCGTTATATCGAGGTTTCACTATTTGCCACAGAAAAGTGGAATCTTGTACACGATGCCTTCTGTGCATCTGACATGACTTCCTATGTTTATTCTGGCAGCCATATGGTACTAAGCCTTCCTGGTATTTTGTTTTGCATAAGCCCAGTAGCTTTTTGGGGGACCAAGAACTGGACATACATTCACACACAGAACTATTTGGGGCCATGTTATGAGGCCTGCAGCACAAGGTGCCCGTTCTGCCTTATACCCACGGTGTCACTATTTATAGAAAGCATGACAGATGCCTAACGCATATAGAAAGCGTGACGCACATTGCATCTGATTTATTTTTCATCATCATAGTACATATTCTAATACTGGTGTCCCATGTGCAATTTCGGTCCTGAGCAGGCCTCACTAGATCGCGATCGAAGGTTCACCATGTGACCAAGGTATAAGATTCAGCTGTCCTGTGCTGTCTTGGCACACGAACATTGGGAAACTAAGATGTTGAAACATGATTGCATGCAAAATGTCTGAAGGTTAATTTGTAGAAAGCTGTTGCTAAGGGTTCATTAGCGTCATTTCTATCACTCTCGATCTTTAATAGTAAATAGTGCTTTTTGAATTCCTTTTATTGAAACTTCTTTGTTAATCTTGATTGTTTAAGCAGATGGTCTGGCCATATTGCGTAGAGTTTTGACATGATTTACACTGTGCTACCAGCGAAAGTGTTATTTGAGAGCTGTCATTTCCTCTTTTATCATATACAAGTTATCATGCCCATGTTGTATTATACCTAAATAAAAATTGGTGTCGTGTGATGCTGAGGAATACTGCTAAAACGTGAATAGCTTGTCGTTTTGCCATTTGAAGTGGGGTTTGCAATGCTACTAAAGAATTAGTCTTTTTTTGCTCTTAACATGCATCATGTTCAAAATAGGCTGTAGGAATGCTGCTAAAGAATGCTAGACAACATGCATACATACTGAATGAAACATACTAATTTGCATGCTGGAAAAATTGTCAACTTTGTCCTTGCCGCAAACAAGTTAATTCTTAGTGCTTTTATTTTTAATTGTTTTATGCTAAGAAACATTTGCTGCAACATGTGCTGTGATACATCAGAATGTAGCTTAATCGTAGGAGTTTTGAAAGGAAAAGCAGAAGTAATCTCTCAACAAGTTGTTTAATATTGCATATGAAATTGCAGAGTCACCGTAGACTGTTGATATTGACGTTGTTGAAATGGTGCGCTTGTCGTATGGGAAAGCCCTTCAATCTGTAACTGCAGAGATCATATCTGTGTCACTAATGTCGCCAAAATGTCATCAACCACTGACCCCCTTCAGGATGTGCAGAAATGCATATCCTGTAGGATAACATCTAAAAAAAGCAGTTGATGGCTTTTAATGCAAAGGTAATAAAGCTTTCACAAGAAAACCACAACCAGTGTTGTACACGTTCTTCTAAAACAGGAACAAAAGCTCGTTCCTCATTCCTCGCCAATCTTGAAACGAGTTTCCTGTTACAAGCTCTTTTAAAAATGAGAAAGGAACGCATTCCAGTTACACTTCAAACTTTGGAGCGTGTCGTTACATTTACATTTTTTAATTAAAATATAGTGTCGGATGATCCTGAGGTGAAATAAAGTGAGAATTTAAAACTCGCATCAAACTACATATATTATACCAATTTGAACATCCCCGGCAGCAGATTACCTGGAGATAAAAAAGAATCCAAAGAAACGCTTTCAGACAAATTTGTTTAGGGAGCATCGTACATACTCCAGACATGTCTAACTGCAACTCTGGTGCCCGTCTATTACAAGTGCAACACATATGGCACCGTCCACTTCGGTCTTCAAATGCGCAGTCAGGATACTGCGCTTCAGATGTGCAAATAGAAAGTTACTCACATGCACCAATATGGTTAAATTTATTGCACAAGAAACTGCATCAAAAGGAACAATACATAGGTGTTTAGTAAATGATGATTCAACATTGCAGTATGAGTGGGAAAAACAATGGCGAGAATGCATATTCGCAATTTAGTAAAGTCCCTTGTTTGAACTCGGCAAGAGTTGCATCTCGATGTTGGTGTCTGACAGATGAATCCGTTTTTTCATCAGCCCTTCGTTGGCAATTTCGAAGAGGCATTATCCGAAGCGCTTGAGGGTATTGTCATTTTGTACTTGAGGAAAAGTTGGTTCAGTCCCTCGAAGTTCTTCATCTACGACAGCGGGTACTCAACTGGTACCTGCAGGTACCACGACAGCTCATCCTGTTCCTCAGCTGGAAGGGTTTGGCGCCCGAACGAGAAATCTTCGGGCGCGGTCGAGGTGGCAACATCTGAGCTGACTGGTTTGGTCACCGCAGCCAGCTCTGTGTTTATGTAGATGGTCTACAGGAGGGAGTGTCACGTGACAATCTTGAAGCCTACTCATAAAAAAATGTAAGGGAGAACTCGCGAAAAAAATGCATCACAGTGAGTGACAGGGAAGCTGTAGTTCTTTGCGTCTCACGCAGTCTGTGTTTTGCGTATGTGCGTGCATTTGTTAAATGTGTAACGTTTACAGAAGTAATGCCGTTTCCTCTGTCGTTCCTTCGTAAACCTAATGAGTTACCGTTACAGTTCCACCGGAACTAGTTCTGAAAGGAACTAGTTCCAGGAACTAGTTCCAGGAACGCCATTCCTTGGAACACCGTTCCAAGGAATGGAGCCCAGAGAGAGCCGGCGGCACAGGCGGCAGAGGTACAGTGGCTAGAATAGCATAGGTTGGCAGGGCTGAGCGCATGCGCCGCAGTGAGAGAGCGGGCACGCACAGTCTAGGGTGCCTCGATGCCCTCCTCGCCCACCGCTCCCCTTCCACTGGGAAGTTGCGTTTGCTCTCCGCCGTGCGTTCGCTCCCCGTGAAAGCACGCGTCCCTCGCCTTCGCGCGCTTTCACTCGCACATACAACATACGGCCAATGAGAGTTTTTCTTTTTTTTCTATTGCTGGACGCGACCATCGGAGAGTGAGCCCTTAAAAGCTTCGCTGTAAAACACCATGGAGACTTACAAGGACGAAAAAGAAATTAGAAGGGAAAATCTGTGCAATAACAAAAAGGGAATTAAGTGCCTCTCTCTTTAAGGCTCAGGCTGGTTGCCTAAGGACAAAAACATACCGGAGAAAATATTCGCAATTAGATAAGGCGTGCGTATGCTGTGAAAAAATCCGGCGACCACTCGGCACATAATGGAATGCGAGCAGATTCACCCAGCGAAACCAGTATTTAAGGTACACCTTCCAGAAGCGCTTGGGTGTAAAAGTAGATGGAAGTATAAACCGGTCAGCAGTTGAGATAAGCAAGAGACGTTTAGAGCATAGGTGGAAAAACAGGCGAGAGACTGATATGACCATATCCATTGCAGGCATAGGCAGCGGTACGAGGTAGATAGAGAAGATTAAAGAGAAGTGTACAAGAATACTAGAAGGAAAGGCATTGAAAGCATACCTTAGGCTAGGTGACGATTTGTCCCCACCCCTTTTCAAAGGGGGTGCCAATAAATCATCATCATCACCGTGGCAGCGTGCATCTAAATGTCTGTACGTACAAAAATCCCTCACGTGACTCGATCCTAGGCACCTAGGGACACGATCATTAGGGACTTTTGAGAAGGCACTATGGTGGTGCCAAGCGACGACGGCATGGGATGGCGTGTTCGTTCCGAGGAGGTCGTGGTTCGTTCTCGGCGTGATCGTTCTCTGGCCCGCGCCGACCGCGCGTTGTTCAACATTGCGTGTGTGATTGTGCTTAAGGTGCTTGTGTATTGGTTGTAGGTGCAGTGTTACTTGGTGGAAAGCCATGAGTAGTGCTTGTGTGGCAGTGCGGCTTTGGCCTCGGTGAGCTCTGGCAATACAGAACCTGCGTTATGTGATCCGTGTTCCTTGACAATGCGGAGGTAGTGACGATTGAAATGTCGAAGTGGCGTCGCCGTGTCCGCCTTTGCATAACGGACGTCGAGGGATGTGCTGCTCTCCACAAGTCACAAAAATGTGACTGCGTCGACCGCCCACGGTTCAGCGCTGAATGTGTGGTTTGAGTACTGTGCTTGAAACGAGTGGTGCAGCTGTGGTGCCCTAATTTCGCACAATTGAGACGCGTGCTTTTGTGCAAAAGGGGCAACAAATCGTATCTTAACCCGCTGAGACGATGCTACAATGTCAACAATGCCGTGCATGTTTATTATGATGGTAGTCTCTACAGCAAGCAAGCGTGCACTGCAGCTATGCTGTGAATATAGCCTCAACTCGAATGTGGCGTTTGCAGAACCCTTATGTTTGTTTCTGCTTTCAAACAAGCTGTATGTTGTTAGGATTATCACTCACTGCTCACATGAGACATGGGAGTCCATCGTGTGGGTTGGGGCTCAGCACGAATGTGTGGTGAGGGGGTGTGGAGCTGGTGGCTGTGTCAGGTGCCTCACTGAATTTTGTCATTGGAATAAGCTCAATGTAGAAGGACACACCCTATACCTGATGGCTCACTTTCACGGATATTGCCTTTTTTTTTCCTTGAAATTTCCAGCCTGAGGACGCGCCTCGCATTATATTCGGGTTCGCGATACATATAATCACAATAAATTTTTCTTTAGGAGAGACCAAAAGCCGCTCGTTGCATCATATTTGTGGTCGTGTTACTTACATGCAAATCCAGTACTTTCAGTGCCCATTGACTGACTGAGGGGTGCAGGACTTTGGCAGTGGTAGCAGCACCAAAGCAGCTGCCCAAATGGTGTACCCTACAGTGTTAGATTTCTTGTGCACATGGGTGTACTGTGAAAACACGTGAAAGGAATTCCACAGTTGCTGCAGCATCACGTCTGGATCTGTGGATCACTGAGCGGTTGTTTGATCACATGTCTGAATTTCTGTTGTCACTGAGCGGTTCTTTGATCATTAGCTTAGGCTGTCTGTTTTCTACATATTATATTACAGCAATGGCGTCAGAGTAGCTGCAAAAATGGGATTTTGCTGTACAATCGCAGATTGGTTGCTTTTCTGACTGTTGCATTGCTCTATTTGCTGCAACTGCCGCCAAATGTTGCTTTACCATGTCTGGTGAATGCCTTAAACGTGAACCACATTTGGATGATGCTTGTGAAAGTATAACATACTCCTTGTATGTAAAGAAAACTATCACACCGGTAGGTGTGGTGGAGTCACTGATGAAATAGAAGTTGAAAAATGAAAGTTCTCGCAAAATTTGGAAGTGTTCATGGCGCTTGCCATCAAAAATGTGTAACAATCCAAGCAAACATAAAGATAACCTACCTATCCTGAAGAATATGAAAGTGATGCGTCAAGTTGTCAACTTAAAGCTTGATATACTGGTGCCGATCAAGGAAAGAGTTGAGATTATATAGGATTTAGTGCAATTCATGTTTAATCAGCTTGGCAATCTTGTCAAAACGACCAAATAAAATTGTCTTTTAAGAGATTGCCATGATAACGTGATGAGGTTGCTGGCATTATTTGGTGCTTGGGAAACAAAGCATCACAGGTATGTGGTGATTGAGCTTCTCAAAAAAAATTTGGTGTGCCACTAAATCTAATAAATTGAACACATAAACCACTGAAAGAAGTTGAGTGTGCAAAGGCAAATGGCTACAGCTATATTTGCACAGTAATAGAAAAGTTGTAATCGGGCTGATGGTGCACAGGTGATGGATGTATATTGTATGTTCGAGGGCTTAATGTGCCTTAGTGTGCCTTAGTGAGTGGAATGCCTGACTGCAGACTCCCGTCATTATGTACAATTAATGAAAAGCAAAGTAAATTTTTCTATGGAACTCTTTTTTTTCTAACTTCTGTTCAGTTGCAAATGACGCAGTTGTCCCTACTCTGTACTGAATAGTGAAGGGGGGGGGAGCGCATGCGGGCACCCTATTTACTGGAGCTTTGGGGCGCCCTCACCATGGCTACTCACATGCCCATTTTTCTGGCTGTAACAACCTAGAATCAGTGCACAGGTGTTTTTAACGTTCCAGGATTAAGTAAACTTGACGTCACTATGCACAAAATTTAGATTACGACAGCCCAAGATGGCAACTGCCATGAACTGAATATAAAATTGCCTATAAGCATGCATTGTGCAATTGAATGCCTGTGAGTTCCGTAATGCCACTTTCATGAAATTGACTGGCATGGTTTGGTTGAAACTGAAAACATGTTCGATCCTCAGTTGTAGCAGACTCACTTCACTATAACATATTTGATAATGCAGGTGCAGATTGTGAAGGAATTGAAGCGGCTGTTACTCTTGGTGAGAATCAGTCATGCTCATTAGAATTTATAGCTAAGGCTATATATACATTACTTCAGTTGAGATCAACTAATGTTGAGATAGAAGCTCAGCTGTGGCACATAGGTACAGGCGAATAAATTTAGAAAGAAAAATTCTGGTACAACCCATTTCACGATGATGCCGATGCTAATACGATAGCATTGAAACAATGTAGAGACATTGTATTGCCACCACAGAGATCAGTCATGTATGAGCCGGGCTCCTCACGAGTTCCTCTGGACATGCTACGCCTGTTGGCAGGGTTGCCGCTAAGTCGGTGCTTGACATTCGATTCGAATCTGCCCAGCACCTAAGAAAATTTTTTTTGTCATTGGTGAGCGGCCCGGCCCATACCTTGTGACCTATTTTTGTTTCAAACTCGGTGTCCTCAGCACAGCAGCCCCAGTGCTCTACCCATTTTACCATGGATTACCCAGTGTCCCAAGTTTACGGAAAAATGGATAAAGACCTGGACAGACAGGAAGATAGGATATTCCACACTTTTCAGGGTCTAAGAACGATAATTATAGGCAATATACACAACTGGCCTGTTATGGATACATTGCCGGCATTGCAGGAGAACAATTTACAATTTAGAGCTTCTATTGGTAAAACCACAACAATATACACAATTTTGATTTCACAAGAAACAGTAGTGCCATCTGGTTTATGTATTCATCTACGTCACAGGCTCCACAAGGAGTATTGCGTGGAGGGGGGAGGGCATCGCATAACAAAGGAGCGAAAAAGTTATACAACGTTAGAAATATAAACAGCGACACAAGATCAACGCAATAAATTGAAAAGAACAGAAATTATAAAATCGTGAAGTAAAATTCTACCATTAGAAAGCTGGGTTATACAGTGAATAGTACGATTGCATAATTACATTAAAAAAAAGTTACATACACCTGAAATAGAAACACTTGAACACTACCCAAACATACTGATTTTTGTCTGAAGGTTACAGTATTGTTAATGTCAGCAATGTTATCGAGAAGACCATTCCAATGCCTAATGGCACGTGGCAAAGCAGACAAGTCAAAGGCATTCGTTCGACCAAAAATGTGCTGGACGCTAAGGCGATTGTGCAAGCACCTAGATGTGTGGGATGGACAAACAAGAGGCAAGGTGGACGACTGCTCACTATGAATGATTTTATGTAGCAGACAAAGCGACAGTACATTCTGGCATGATTCCAAGGATGGTAGTGACAATGACAACATAATGATAGATACGCTCAAGTATTGGTTGCAATCCCTGGCGATTAAACGTGCAGCACAGTTTTGGCTATACTCAAGAATGCGGATTAGATATGCCTGTTGAGGTGACCAAAATGAACCTGCCAATTCTAGTTGGGGCAAGAATAATGTCTGATATGCAAGCTTTCTTGTGAAGGAAGGAGCAGCATGAAGGTTGCATTTTTGAAGATTGATGATCAAAGCACTCGTGTATATGGAGGTTAATCGATAATATATACAACACTGCCACAGTGCAGTCAAGACATTGCAGTAGTGAAAAAAATTCAGAGCACTTATCAAACAAGGACATGTATGCAAACAGCAACACAACACACATGGAGATGAGATACAGTGCAACAATGCCCTTGTAGCCTACAATGTGTGGTTACTCAATATTTAGAAGCAACGGCACTACCACTAGGGCAACTAGAAGTGTTGTGCAGAGGTGACGAGTTGACCGTAGTAGCAGCAGAAGGCACAGGCTGTGAACTTGCGGGGCGATCAGCTGTTGCGACAACAATGAACTGTAGACTGCCTAGGTCGAAGGGAACACAGTACGTTGGCCTGTTGGCTCTTCACTGATGTTGTGTAAGGGCCTATAATTTGTGCAGAAAGCATGTGGCCATCCATGGCTCAATCACAGTTGTATGGTTGTGGGTGCCGATATTGCTCTTAAATTTTCCAAAAATGCGGGCATGACCAACTTAGTCTGCAGTTTCACTTTTCTGTCACCACCAAAGAACACTGCCAATGGTGCAGTTTTTTGGTAGGCTTAACATCTTTTAAAACCACCTTAAAAGAACATTGCCAAGAATTTCTCATCAAATTGACAAAACACAAAGAACAAACCAGCTTAGCTATAGCCTCCCCATTTTGCAAACAGAATAGCAGCTCACTTTGAAGAAAATGGGCCCATATTGTCATCATGCTTACTGAGGTCATGCAAAGCGTGGAATGCCAGATTAGGAGCAGTAGTGTGGCACTCCTGACAATCTTCTCATGGTAGACATTGTCTTATAACACATGCTAGGCATGTATATATGCTACATGTTTTTAATGTGAGAAAAACTGCAAAGCTGGCCGGCAGCATATCGCAGCACCTTCGCCATCGGCGTCTCTCAAGCAAGGACTGGTTACGTAAATATTATTGCGTCTACCGAATAGGGCGGGCACAGAGGCGCCGCTCCAGGGCGCCAGTTGGCCGGTTCGCGAACTGGCCGGTGCCAAGACGCCGACGTGAATTGGATATTTCGAGCGTCTGCACAGCACGGATTTCACGGCGTTCTGCCACCACAGCTGCACCACTCCCCAGTGAACCACAAATATCCATTGGATGTACCACAAAAGACCAAATATCCAAGACATTTAACGACGTCCAGTTTACATCTATAGTACGTTCGACTGGTACGTGGCAGTCAAAGGTCATCCAGAGGACGTCGAATGTCCTTATGATTTGGACATCTCTTGCACATTCAAAGCTCTCGTGCGTTGATCGTACATAGTGCGTTATGAGTAGATGCGCGCACTATGCCGCAGAAATACAAGCAAATTGTCTCTAATGCCTAACAATGGGAAGCTAGGAGAGCAAAAGCATTTTATTAATTATTTTGCAATTTAGCACGACCTTTGCTCGCACTGTTGGAGGTCTAGTAACGTTGCTGCCGGACACCGCGCGCAAAAGCCAATAGACGTCAGACTCTGGAGTTTTGCAAGACGCGTAGCGCCACCTGTCGGTGCGAAGAGGTAATAATTGAGTAGTGCAAAGTCCGACTCCCTTGCTAAGTTGCCTAAGCAGCTAGCGAGTGCGAAACAACGATTTAACTTAATTTTGGTTCATATTGCGAATGTTTTGCGCATTTAACAGCCAGAATGAGAGCTATGAATTTCTCCGCTAGTCGGACGTGCCGCCGAACTGCCGTAAAGTTCTTGTTGGCTCACTCCTTCTATGGCGATGGCGAGCACGACGGCAACCGCGACAGCTCCGCGCGCTACGAAGAAACGCCGCAATCGACGTTACTGTTGCGTTGTAAATTGCCATGAACGTGAAGGACTGAATAACAACGTTCAGTTTTACCGATTTCCATCGCGGTCGTATGAAGGAGAAAGGAGAGAGCGCTGGATACGGGCCGTTCGCGTGTTGGGTAAGCGAATTACTCGCATTCTCCACAACACAGCCGCTCACATGAGAAAGTGTGATAATGTTGTTCTGCTGTAATTGTGTTGCGTAGCCCTGACGGGGGACTATGGCAACCAAGCGAAAACTGAGGAATCTGCAGCCGCCTCTTCGTTGGCAACAGAATAAACAAAGTTGTGAACCATCCTGCGTATGTGCCATCGATGTTTCTACCTGTTTACACACGTCCGCCTCCACTTTACTCAGCAAGTGGAACGGAGAGATGTGGCAGGTCAGTTTAACGAAACATTTTGGTTCCTTTATGAATTCAAAATCATGTTCTAGGGCATTGTGGTATCGCGAGCTTATTTCTAGTTTCGGTTTTTCGATACAACGAGCACGTTTCTCAATGCACTGAGCCCTCTTGACAGCGTTTTTCTTTTTTTTTTTGTAATCTGAGCATTAAAGTTGCTGTGGGAGCACTGGATGAGTAATTGCGAAGTAACGCACGTGTTTAGAAAAAAAAATGTCGCGTTTATTTACATTAATTTGTGCGCGTGTGTTGTTTTAAGCGTCTGCTGGTTTGTTTTGCCTTCGGTTGTAACCCGCGAAAGCGGACACGCACGTATCTCCATTTGCAGTAAATACAAACGGAAGACAGCCGTGAAGAAAACATTCGAAGATGCGCGATAACACGCTCGAACGCCCAGGAAGCGAGAGCTGAAGCGAGAACGCAACTGAAAAGGCGAAGGTTCGCCCCTGATAAAGCGAGCTTTGTACCACTGACCGTAAGCTACAAAGCTAACTGACTTAATCATATATGTACTTCATCGCTTTCACATTATGTACGTACCCAAATTTAACACATTTAGGCGCTAGAGAACGGACGTCGGAGTGCTTGCCTCGAACTCGACGTCGTACGATGCTCGCTGTACTTGCGAGTTGCAGCGCGCCGAAATAACACCTGAAACTTCTTTTACATTGTACACGTAATTCGCTCTGCTCCCTTTCCTAAGCGTGGATGGGCGGAAGAAGCTTTCCAGGTCCTTGATATTTAGTAGAGTGTACTAGAATATGGTCGAGTGGGACGAGCGGCTGGGGCGGCGCATGCTTTGCAGTGAGGCGCCCGACGTGGAAAAATACTGTGGCGGCGCTGCGATCGAACTGGATTGGGCCGCATCAAGGTCGCGCCGTTGGAAACTGCTGGCGATACTGCTCGGCAGGGTCAATCGCACTACTTCGCGCGCTGGTATTTGCGTTCAGACCTCTCGAATGGTGTTCATAATCGAATATGACATGTATATATGTCTTAAGAACAAATGCCTTTCTTTCTCTTCATTTTATTTTTTAATGCCGCTCGGTGATTGCCCGTGCATTGCGGCCGCAGTGTCGGCTTTCATTCTACTATGTTATTGTACGGTTCCCTTTGGAGAACAAATATTTTTCTCGTTCTTCAAGCAGCATGTATCTCTCGTGTGTATTGTTCCGCATATAGTTTTCCATCAGTAGGTCTTGCGGAACGCAAACGGAGAAACATATGTAACCTTCCTGCTTGCCGCTTCAAACAAGTAAAGCATATCTGCCCCATCCGGCACCTTGTACTCAGATTTCGTTCTTCTTTTGGGGTTTTTTACGTGCCAAAACCAGTTCTGATTATAAGGCACGCCGTAGTGCAGGGCTCCGGATTAATTTTGACCACCTGGGGTTCATTAACGTCCACTACAACGCAAGCACACGGGCTTCTTGCATTTCGCCTCATCGAAATGCGGCCGCCGCGGCCGGGATTCGATTCCGCGAACTCGTCCTCAGCAGCGCAACGCCTTAGCTAACTGAGCCCCCGCGGCGGGTACTCAGATTTACGGGAAGCATCGTTATTGAAAAAAAAAAAAAAAAAAAACTGCAGCACAACATTCTATTCAAGTTTCCGCCTTACTCGCGTAACAGAATGCGGAGTAATGGGTACGGGGTCATTTATCGCGGTCGGTGTCATTCTGGTGTCATTCTGGAAATTCATTTCAAGTGGATGCGTTTTGCAACCTCACCGGCTACAATTCGTAAATTGCAATATGTGTCGTAAAGTAATTAACTAAGAAGTTCATTAATCAATTTTGTTAATAAGTTGAATAGGTGTTTCGATTCTCGTGCTACTAATGTCCGCCTCTTCGAATAACCCAGCTCATCAATGAGAATTGTGCTAACTGCCACAGGAGATTTTTAAAAATCCCCTAAACCTTAATTTCGAACACCCGGTATAGTGGATATACGGCGTTGCGTTGCTAAACTGGAGCTCGCGGGTTCAATCCGTCGCGGAATTCGATGGGAACAAATGGAAAACACTCGTGTACTTCTATTTAGGTGCACGTTAAAAAGCCCCAGGTGGGGAAATCTAAACCGGGTGCCTCATACTCATATCGTGGTTTTGCCACGTAAAACCCACAAATTTGTTTGAACTAAAAAAAAAAGACAGGTGGCTGCGTTCTTCGTCTTTTTGCTAGGAGTGTAAACAAAATAAATTATTCTCGAGTCTGATTTCCGAGAAAAAACATGTTACGCTTATCCTATATTTCATACATAAATGTAATGCCATTCCCAAATGTCTGTCCGCTCAACTAAGCAGCTTGTATATTATAAACGGCTGCTTTCAGTTATTCGACGCACTATCATAACGACAATAATGAAGCAATTAGAGAAACGGCATACCTCACATACACGTACAGATATGTGTAGATCTGCTGCGTTCGTTCAAGAAGATAAGTGTGGTACCACATGGGGCACCCAGTTTTAATGGGTTGCAAAGATGGTGAGACTGTCAAAAAAAAAAAAGTTTTCCTTGCCTGAATCAAGTTAGCAGATTTACAGGCTGCCCCAAAACGGGGCATTTATATTGAATGACAGCTTATTACACTTATTATCAGGGCTTATTAGCAGCTTATTAGCCGGACTTATTAACACCCCTGCGTTAATTTTCTCAGGAACTGCGCCTCTGCGCAACAGCCACAACTCTCCGGCAGCACAATCATTCGGAATAACAGTCCGCACTTGCATCGGTCTCTCACCTTTGAGACTGCAATAGTGCGGTTATGCGTTACATTCGTACGGAAACGACTGTTCGGCGTCGTACAGCATATCAATAACACTTTCACACACACACACACACACACACACACACACACACACACACACACACACACACACACACACACACACACACACACACACACACACACACACACATATATAGTTTTAATTGCCTGCTATGAATAGTATTTCTGCGAATGAGAGTTTTATGTGCAGTATTCACTAATACGTGTGTTTCGTATGCAAACGTGCACGGTCGGGAGTTCTCACTGTACCATTTGTAAAATTCTCAATGTACCCTTTGATTTAATTACGTAGAAATACATCGGTCATTCTTCGCGCCACGCAGCTAATAAACCTGGTTTATTTCACTTTAATATTGTTTTCTTCGATCATTGTTCCTGATCAATATCCACCGACAAGAAGCGCGCGTAAAATGACACGCTATCAATAATAAAATTTTCGTACGTAGCTTCATGTTGCAGAGATGCCAGTTGCTTTTAGAAGACAGTGTTAAAAACAATGGTTCACTTGACTGAAACTACCTTTGGTACCCGCCGTCAAGAGTCATGAGCGCACCAAAGCAACTAAAACATAAAAACAAATGTACTACACAGACGTTCTGCGAGAAAAACTGGGCGCCGCCAGCGTCCGCGTAGCGAACGCGCGCTCGCTAGCAGACGACGCGCTTGACAACGACAACAAAACTGAAGACGACGCGTTGTATAATCCATGCCTCAAATATATATGTTTGGCAAGATGGTGTAAACATAAATTTGCAGTTGAAATAAAGCACTATTTTAAGAGCGTACTATGCGCAATCGGCCTCGGCGCCCGCAGCGAAAGTGCGTTGAATATGCCGCGGAGCGCGTCTCCGCCCCAATCCAGTTCGCTCGCAGCGCCCTCGCAAAATTTTTCCACACGCGGCGCCTCAGCGGGAGAGCGCCGTTCAGCCCACTCGACCATTGTCTAGTACACTCTAATATTTAGGAAACCGTGCCTCAACACAGCCGAAAGAGGGGCCTCCATTGTGGCCTATGCAGCTTCGCTTGCGGACAGCTCTCTTTGCACTACTCAGTTTGCGCCAAGGCTGCGATGGGGGCGCTGGTGGCGGGTTTTTCCGCAGCGCCGCCTGGGCAGAGTCTGAAGTCTATACTTTCGCCATTTTTTTCGCTATGCTTTCGGTCTCGGTTACGTCATTTTCTTTCTCATACAAAGATGCTTTATTTTTCAGTTATATCTATTAGTACACTGTTGAAAATACGTAACCTTTAACTTGCTGATGTATTACGACAATTTATAAAGAAAAAAAGAAGCTTGAACCAGCTTGAACTCGCAATAGCTCTGACTTCGCGTCGCCACTGATATCAATTCAGCAACACGCGCCTCGATGCAAGTGCGCAGCAATGTTCCGGGCGTGAGCAGCGTGTGCTTTATTTGTGTCTTTTCGACTTTTGTGCGGTTGACCATGGCCCAAGTACGTGTATACTAGGCAGAACTGTACAGTTGCGTGCTGAAATTTCGAGCTGTGCTTCTGACTGCTATATGTGGTACGTTTGTTCGCCTTGCGGAGCGCTTACGGGAATACTCGGGAGGCAATGTTTTCATGGTTAATTTTCGCACATGTTTGTATCGCTTGGTTTCCTGCGTTCCTCTTCAAGTGTCAGGGATATTTCTCATTTGCAATGCCTATCTCTAAGCCTCTGGCAGCATTATGTTATTGGCACTTTTGTGATCTGAGAAGCTGCCTGACCAAGTTGCCTATCAAGATGAACATTCCATCTCTGGATTCTGCTTGCGTGGAATTTATTTCACCATATATTTTTCAATGCAGCTAGAAAGTACTGGCTTTCTATCTTGAATCCGGTGGCCCCAGAAGCAAGTGCTGGCAAGTAGGCCATGCGCTTTTGGTCATTAGTATGTTATACTACCTTTTACTAATCAGTTTTATTCTTTTTAATTATAATTGTGGCGCACTGTGCCTGCTAGTCATTTTGTGCCTACTCGTTACTTGTGTTTTAATGAAGTTTAATTTTCAAGAATCTGTTTTTGATTACGTTTTTTTTTCTTTTAGATCCGCGTTTAACCTGTTTGTATAGGCTCCCTTCAATGGTCAGGCGGCGCAGCGATCGGCTCAGCCGTCAGCGCCGCCGTGTCAGTTCCGCGAAACACCGAGGCGGCCACTTCTACGAAGGCATGCTTCTGCGGCGCTCATTTGAAACAAGTCGGGCGTTCTAAACTGTGGTTTTTAAGGCAATTGAAAACATTGAGGCCCATTTTCGACCACCGACACTCGAGAAAGGACGTTAACTTTACGACAACAACCATGTATTTCGTGTAAAAAAAAAGTAAACAGGACGGACATCGCAGCAAAGTTCTTGTCACGACAAATAAAGCACGTTTACGAGCGTCGAACTCAAAGTAAGTGAACAAATAAATAATTTATTCCGCTTAAGGGGGCAAATACGGCTGTAGACGTTTTTCAACTTTCATTTGTATCTTCAGCATACTTCGAGCGTGCCTTGCTTATCACATTTGTCGAGGTTTTGGCGAGTTGGAAGGTAACTTGAATGATTCTTTATGGCGCTTTTTTCTCCGTTGACAAAGTGCCTCGAGCATATTCTGGTGTTGTCATTCGGGCTCCAGTGGGAGAGGTCATCATCGCTGAAACATAACAGAGAGCAAGCTGACACTAAGCAACACCTGAACAAATGTGTGCTACCGTGCGCGAGAGAAGTGCTATTTTGCGAATACTCGATGTGTGCTGCGGTGCACTCCAGCCTTATTTCTGTTGTTCTAAACGCGAGAAAACGTCGGCATGGAATGAGCCCGGTTGCAGCAGTCGCGTCTTGATCCAGGCGCAGAAAGGAGCTGCACGTTGGCTTATTAATGCACAACAAGAACTACAGTGCGTACAAAGGTCCAACGCGGAGCGCTTACGAAGCTAGATTTGACACATAGCAACCACTGCGCATTTGTTTTGGAGCGAGAATAGCTCAACAATTATCCAAACCAATTTACAACAGCGGGAAACAGATCACGCGTGTTTATGCAGTTGTCGCTTTATTGTGCGTTTTCATGGACGCTGCCTTGTGTTTCTTTTTCTTTTTTTCTTTCTTTTAATTTTGCGTTTGCGTCATAGTTCAACAGAAATTCGCGAGAGCGACTCTTACTTGACGGCCCGAACCACAACGATCCACCTTCAGCCACCGGGTTTCTCCCCACAGCTTTGAAGGGAAGCGGCACAATCCGCCTTTTTCATTTTCCTGTGCTGCCCTCTGCCGCACACCACCGGAAACGTTTTCGTAGGGTGTCGGGGCTTTCGCCGGTTGATTTGTGAACCTGCGCCCTTGTTGAGTGCGCATCGGTTGTGCATTTCGTGGATCGAGAATAATTATTAGTGGCTTCTGCGGGGCAGCATGTCGTTCCTGGAAGCCATGTAGCACTCACCAACAATATATATAGGGTAAGCAGGCTCACTGATAGCGCTGTTTTGTTTATAATGTGGCCTATAAAGGTACGCTGAGGCCGTGTTGTTCTCCCGCAAAAACGCGGATGCCATCGCTGACACAGATGGTATATAAATGAGCGAGGCGGCTGTTTATGCTGCTGTACCGAATGTACCGTCTCTTGTTTCGCGTTTGACGCAGAGACAAACAGTACATCTCAGGAATTAAGAAATGCATGAGCATACCAACACGTACAAACCGACCCATCTACGTTGCGAATCTGCCGGCGCGGCTGCTTTGGGGTTTGTTGTCGCTGACTCCTGCACTTGCACCTCGCTTTTCTTTCCATTCTTTTTGCACATTCTTTAGACATTTTGCATAAATAAGAAATTTTCGAGCGCGCAGCCTTCCGCGTCGGATTTAGCAAAGCGGTGCGCTTGTTTACATCGACATCTACAGCCACAGATCGTTGTTAGCGTCAAAAATTGGGAAAAGGTGCATCGTTGACATGAAAAAAAAATGTCAGAACGTCGAATAAAACAAACATACCTGCTCATATGAGCCGCGTTGTTCCACCGTGAGACGAGTCAGTATGAGCGGTTGAGCCACTTAAACAACGGCGTCTTTATTACAAATATTGGGCTGTTTATTTATTACTGATTCTCGCTTTTCTTTAACTTCATTATACTTAGTTTGCGCGTGTAATAAAGCATAATTAGAGAAAAATGTGCTCACATAAGCGCTCATTTAAAGGCCGTGTTGTTCTCCCGCACAAACGCGGATGCCATCGCTGACACCGATGGTATATAAATGAGCGAGGCGGCTGTTTATGCTGCTGTACCGAATGTACCGTCTCTTGTTTCGCGTTTGACGCAGAGACAAACAGTACATCTCAGGAATTAAGAAATGCATGAGCATACCAACACGTACAAACCGACCCATCTACGTTGCGAATCTGCCGGCGCGGCTGCTTTGGGGTTTGTTGTCGCTGACTCCTGCACTTGCACCTCGCTTTTCTTTCCATTCTTTTTGCACATTCTTTAGACATTTTGCATAAATAAGAAATTTTCGAGCGCGCAGCCTTCCGCGTCGGATTTAGCAAAGCGGTGCGCTTGTTTACATCGACATCTACAGCCACAGATCGTTGTTAGCGTCAAAAATTGGGAAAAGGTGCATCGTTGACATGAAAAAAAAATGTCAGAACGTCGAATAAAACAAACATACCTGCTCATATGAGCCGCGTTGTTCCACCGTGAGACGAGTCAGTATGAGCGGTTGAGCCACTTAAACAACGGCGTCTTTATTACAAATATTGGGCTGTTTATTTATTACTGATTCTCGCTTTTCTTTAACTTCATTATACTTAGTTTGCGCGTGTAATAAAGCATAATTAGAGAAAAATGTGCTCACATAAGCGCTCATTTAAAGGCCGTGTTGTTCTCCCGCACAAACGCGGATGCCATCGCTGACACCGATGGTATATAAATGAGCGAGGCGGCTGTTTATGCTGCTGTACCGAATGTACCGTCCCTTGTTTCGCATTTGACGCAGAGATAAACAGTACATCTCAGGAATTAAGAAATGCGTGAGCATACCAACACGCACAAACCGACCCATCTACGTTGCGAATACAAGCGGCAGCCTACGGGAACGGTGACGTACAGATGTTGGCGCAGCCGTTGGGCACAGCGCTGTGTCGTCGCTTGCAGATTATTGTGTACGCGCCGTGCGAAGCGAAGAGTAGTTAATTTCAAATCGCTAAGGCCAGAACTGAACTATAAAAGCAGTTTCCTTCGTCCTAACTTGCTTACTTTTCAGTACAGGTCCGCCGGTAGCGGGTGCACGAACTCGACGGAGCCAGGCCTAAGCTTCGCTGAAATCAACATTGGCTCAAACTTCATGTGCACGGCTTGAGAGGGTCGAAGCCTTGCGCATTTCAACCTTTCAACTTCGTAGGCATGTTTTGACTCACTTTGAGCGCGATTATTTATATATACCAGCGAAGGCGTTGCGGCTATCGCGTTATCGGTTTAACGGCCTATCGCGCGGGTTTCGGTCGAACGATGGTAGGCACGGTGATTTTATCGGTGCCGTCGACAAGAAAGCCCGTCGCAGTACCAAAGTCAGTCTTACGCTACGCACACTTTCAGTACTGCACTGACGTCGAGCTACCACTGGAGTTTCAACGCGGTACACGGCACGAGTTGTCAGTAGCGCGCGTCCGAGCGCTTTTTTTTTTTTTTTCGGGGGACGTTTCCCCGAGATGGGGCCGCACGGCCGCGCGCGCGACCCTTCCAAAACGTTTCGCGACTAATCCGCCAGGGCAGGGCGCATGCGCCGTCGGGCCGTGAAAAAGGCGGATTTGATGCCGACATCCCCTTCGCGGTTGTGAAAATACCTAAAGCAGCAGTATAAGCGCATGTTATTTTTGTTTACACTTCTCACGGAGGAGCTGCCGAGTGGTCGCGGTGAATCCATCGAAAAATCTGAAAAAGAAGCTTTCAGGCAGGCCTGAGCGCGGTACGGACCAAGATGAAATGGCGGTGAGGGCCTACTCGCGGGTGCTCACCGCCGCTGCTAGGTGGCGCGACATGTACAGCCAAACTGCATTGCAGGGTGCCTATACAGCGAGAACATGTAATGAATAATTTCATACATGTGCGTGGCTGGGGGCCGATCATTTTTGTAATAAAGCTTTATCAGTTGTATAAATAAAAAAGTAACATTGGTATGGCATTGTGAGTTTCACTGGTGTGCTTTACCTAGTGCTTACTGAACTCAGTATTTTTCATTTATCCATTGCAGGATTTGCAATGATGCATAATGATCAAAATGCGGATTTACGGTTTTGTTAGCACAGTTTTCGCATTTTGATGAGCGCTAGAACTATATATAAAAGTTGACAGTCACTTTATCGAACACTGAAGAGGATGAAGGCAGAAGCCTGCGCACTCACGAAGCATTGATTAAATTATTTGTCATTCTCATTCGCATGCGTTGTTACTTCTATTGTTTTCTCCTACCAAAGTTGTGGGCTCGAGTGCCTTAACTTCGTCATAATTAACACCAATGGTTGCGGGCTCTACTCCCACCAAAGGTCGAGGGTTTGAGGGCCTTAATTGTATCTTAATTAACTTTGCCTTAATTAACACCAAAAGTCGTGGGTTTGACTTCCACCAAAGGTCGAGTGTTCGAGTGCCTTAATTAACTCTGCCCTAATTAACTTGCCTTAAGTAACTTCCCTCTAATGAACACCCAAGGTAGTGGGTTCGACTCTACCTTCACCATGTCAATTGGAATCCAACTTGGAGATAATTTGGAGATGTGGCCGATTCGCCCATCTCTCCAAGTGGTTTTGACTCCCAACAAAGGCCGTGGGTTAGAGTGCCTCAATGAACTCTATCTTAATGAACTATGCCTTAATTTGCTTCGACCTAATTAACACCAAAGGTCGAAGGTTCAATCCCCAATTTTGGTGCCATTAAATTTTGGTGCTGCAACGCTGGACATCGGATTTTTCGACCATTGAGCCATCTAAGGATTTCACCTTAATAAGTGTTGCAATTTATATTTTCACATTCACACGTTTACACGTTAACAAAACATTTCAAGCAAAGTCACCAGCTACATGCCGACAATGGGGGTAACTGTGCCATTAGTGTGCCTCAGCAGATGTACCATCGAGGACAAATTAAATGCGAACAGCGGAGTGTGTGGCCGAAGCATAACTAAATGTCGTGGGCCAGTCGTTGTGCACGTGCGTGGGGATGTAGTTCTCGAGGAAGAGTGCAGCGCTGCTCGCCCTATTGCGATAAACGTCACCCGTATTTTGTCCGAAAGTTGTTTTCTCATCTCTCCTCGACAGTGCCATACGCACCTGGCAGTACAGTGTTATGGTGACTAGCACCATCGCTACATCTGTAGTGTGATATAGCTGGCATGCTACCCAGCTTGCTAACGTACATTGCTTTGCTTTTGTTACCACCATCAAAGCTGACAGTGTCTAATCGTAATTTGAATAGCACGAAAAATGTATTGCATTGGATGCGCAACAACAGTGCTAGCCACCTTAAAAGTAATCACAGATAGGAATGGCACTGCAATAGTGGGGTGAGAATACAAGCTTCAAACAAAATACAGGTGACGTAATATGCACTAGGACAAGCAGCCCCGCACTCCGCATCGAAACCACATGCATGTACATGTGGTACATGTGGTTGTACATGTAACCACATGCGTGTAAAATGATCGCTGGCCGACGCCGCAGACTGTGCTTTTAGTTACGTTTTGGCCACACACTCTGCTGTTCCCATTTCATTTGTATTCAATAGTACATCTGCTGTGGCACTCGCAGGTATGCAGCTCAGTATAGCGTCAGCAGGAAATATCCACTAGATGTTCTATGGATCTCCTGCATCCCCAAAAAGAACATCTATTAGAGGTTACTTATGTCCAGCTGCGACATCCTTTCAACGTTAGAGCAACGTGATCTGGATGGGACTTAGATTATCCATGGTACGTATTTGTAATGTTGTTTGGATAAATATAGATATCTATAGGATGTGTGCAATGTCTTAAACATGATGTTCTCTGGACATCTATGGTACATTAATGGTTCACTGGGTCGTTTCAAGCACAGAGCACAAACTGAGGCCTCATGGCGTTCTGCCACCACAGCTGCGCCATTCGTTTCAAGCACAGTACTTGAACCACACATTCAGCGCTGAACCGTGGGCGGTCGACGCAGTCACATTTTTATGACTTGTAGAGATGAGCACATCCCTCGACGTCCGTTATGCAAAGGCGGGCGCGGTTTTGCTGAACTGCGCTGCCGAGCCGCTACGCCACTTCGACATTTCAATCGTCACCACCTCCGCATTGTCAAGGAACACGGATCACACAACGCAGGTTCTGTATTGCCAGAGCTCACCGAGGCCAAAGCCGCACCGCCACACAAGCACTACTCACGGCTTTCCGCTAAGTAACACAGAACCTACAACCAATACACAAGCAACGCAAGCACAATCACACACGCAATGTTGAACAACGCGCGGTCGGCGCGGGCCAGAGAACGATCACGCCGAGAACGAACACGACGTCGCATGCCGTCGTCGCTTGGGGCCACCATCGCGCCTTCTCAAAAGTCCCTAAATGACCGTGTCCATAGGCACCGGGCGCGGGATGAATTTGGACCGGTGGCGCCTTCATGCGGCGGCGCAGCGAATGTAATGGCATGTGGCGGCCGGGCCGCGCGCAGCAGGCGCTGCAGTAAAACCAAGTCTGATGAAACATGTTGCGCTTTTGGGTGCGCCAACAGTTACTGAAACATGACTGAAGCTGGTTAGGCCATTCAATTCAATCGTTGTTCATCGCGGCATCGCGTTTTTCAGGCGGAAAGTCTGGATATGTGTGGTCTGTAGGCAACAGCTAGCGCGTACAGACATGCTCAGCAATTGAAACGCGATACTCGGAACGCAAGGCCGCCAGCGCTTTTCGCACTGACTGTAAGCGCTGGGGACACCAAACGGATGCATTGTGGTGTAGAGTGAAAGGGAGAACCTTTCTAACGCATTATGACTGCATTTGGTCCCACGGCGCTCACCTGTGGCACGAAAATAAAAAAAAAAAAAAACGGTGGCAGCCGCGCGCTGCCAGCGCTTCAGTCGCTGGGCACTGTACATTTCCGACGCTGATTTGCTATGGTCTAGTTGTTCTAACGCTAATAAAAGAGCCGTTCGTACGCAAGAGCTTCGTGTCGCACTTGCATGGCTTCGTCTCCGCAGTGTAACGGCTCCGGAGCTTGGGCACCGAAGACGAACACTCAGATTTGTAGTCATTTTGCCGTCTTATCAGTGCAACAGTCTTCCTTTAATGTACATTTTTCTTCCTAGCAATTCCCAACTCTGGTTGCGTCCGGCACACGACTGTGAAGTGCATCGACGGCGAACGCCAACGCAGTGGCGTGTTCACACTCGCCGCGGCCGACGGCTACTGTCGCGCTAAGCTATATAAAATGGGCCGTGACTGAAAATTAGGCTAGTTTATAAGCAATTAAGAATGGGGAAGCATTGCAAAAATAAAAGAACTACAACGGACAGAGAACGGGAACTTACTGACACATGTGCGATCGGCGAAGCAGCTCAAGAAACAGAATAAGGAACACGTACGTCTCCCCTTTTTTTTCTGTCCATAATTTTTGTGTTATTCGCATATTTCCATGATTAAATACGCGGTAATGCTAAAGCGTAAAGCAAAATAACATCTGGAATATAACTGCTAGAGCTCCACGTCTTAGCTTGCCGCGGTGAGCTCCGTTCGCGTGGTGCACTTGCATCGCAATTTGCGCTCGTTTTCTGCTTTATATACTACCTGATGCCACGAATGTGATCTGCCTCGTACAAGTGACGACCTTTCTCAAAAGCAGACACACGAAAATGCGTTTTCCGGTGCGTCAGCCCTTAAAACCCGCAGTGCCAAATCACTGTAAGCACCGAGCGCCTTCGTCCCGTCGTCTGCTTCACATGCCAGTGCTCCGACAGCTGCCGCTCGCGGCGCTGTTCCCCTAAAGCCCCTAAAGCCCCTTGATGTTAGAAAGTAGCGACACGCTTTGATCTACGCCGCAACACCCTCGCCGGCGCGGTCAACCTCCTCTTTTTCTCCCCCTCTTTCGCGGAGGCAGCGCATCCGCCACGCTGAATGGCTGCGGCGCGCGAGACTACCCCGTCAGGTGACCCTGACGTCACGAAAACTGCGCGGAACTTGCTTTCGCGCTCCTTTAGTTTCTCCCGCTCGCCATGAGCAGTCCAAGTAGTGGTCGCCCTGCCGCTCCGAACGTGTGTTTCCCAAGTTTTTCCATCCTTTCGTAGGAATATGAGCTTCGTTCTCAATGAAAATGCCTTGCTGCTGCGCGTTTCAATGCAGCAGCAGGTCAGAGAAAGGGCAAGCCTTATTTTATATCCCCCGAGCTGAACGGAATGTCGTGCGTCGGAAGCAGTGGCTCCATAACATCGGGAGAAGGGATTTCGCCCCTTCTAAGCACGCCGTTCTTTGCGAGTTCAATACAGAGCACCGATAACTGTGCATATAGTTTTTTTCTTAAAGTGAGTCGGCTGAAATTTTTGGTGACTCTTCGAGCCGTGACAAAGCTTTTTGTGTTTTCGCGCGTGCGTTAGTTTTGAAATGTATGTAATTTGTGAGTTAATGCCTGTAACTCATATTTTGTAGTTGTGTGCGTGTGTGTGTGCGTGTTTGTGTGTGTGCGTGTATGTGTGTGCGCGCGCGTGTTTGTGTGCGTGTGATCCTTGCGCCTGATACTTGTGAAGCCAAGGAACTATTTTACTCTTATTGCGTGCTTATTGTATCTTTGCAAAGTTTCAATACTGCGAGCATTTCTTTTTCTTTACGTACTTTATGTTGCGAAGGCATGAAACGCAATATATATGTAGATAAGTGGTATTATGTATTATTCGCGCATGCTCATTAAGTACAAGCCACGCGCTTCTGATAATCTCCCTCAATTCTGATAAACTTGCCATCTTGAAGTCTGTAAGTTAATTATCAAGTGCCAGTCTTAGCAGTTTCCGTGTAAGCAATCAGCCTTTTGTTGTTGTTGTTTTGAGAGAGAGACTTAGGTTACTCCCAGAGGTGATGGAATGTAATTTCTCGTCGTTTCATAGTGACGGAATACAGGCGCGTGTGTAAAGTTCTATGTTGGCTGTTTCGCAAACACAGCACGTATTTTGCACAGTGGCATTGGTACAAAGGCTTTTGGCCCACTTATTTTGGCGAATTCACTTTAAGTAAACTATCACATTTCTTCTTGGTTACCTTCTCTGAGCATTTTAAGAGCGAAGATTGTGAACCAAATTCTAGTTTATACTCTACGCTGCTTATATTGTATGCACCCAATACACCTCCGCGTTACGGACTATCCAAGTGGCGACGTAGAGGTTAACAGCTCAGCCACTGCTTGGTACTCATTTTTTCGGAGCGCTTCCGCTTGTATTTATCGAAGCGTCCTCAAAGAAAATGTCACGACGTTCTATCGGAAACGTACTTTCGTCATGACAGTTTCACAAGGGATTAATTCCCATACAACGCTTGAAAGGGCCGAATAAACAAGCGCGCGCATTGATTCTAATGCGGCTGCAGCGAGCCACTGGAGGGTTCAGCGCCGCGCCGGCCCGGTGAGGGGGAGAAATCCGAGGAGAATTGAGGAGGAAAGCGCGCGCGCGGGGGAGAGTGTCGCTACTTTGATGTTAGAAAGTAGCGACACTCTCCCCCGCGCGCGCGCTTTCCTCCTCAATTCTCGGATTTCTCCCCCTCACCGGGCCGGCGCTGCGCTGAACCCTCCAGTGGCTCGCTGCAGCCGCATTAGAATCAATGCGCGCGCTTGTTTATTCGGCCCTTTGAAGCGTTGTATGGGATTTTATTCCTTGTGAAACTGTCATGACGAAAGTACGTTTCTGATAGAACGTCGTGACATTTTTTTTTGAGGACGCTTCGATAAACACAAGCGGAAACGCTCCGAAAAAATGAGTACCAAGCAGTGGCTGAGCTGTTTACCTCTACGTCGCCACTTGGGTTGTCCGTAACGCGGAGGTGTATTGGGTGCATACAATATAAGCAGCGTAGAGTATAAACGAGAATTGGTTCACAATCTTCGCTCTTAAAAGGCTCAGAGAAGGTAACCAAGAAGAAATGTGATAGTTTACTTAAAGTGAATTCGCCAAAATGAGCGGGCCAAAAGCCTTTGTACCAATGCCACTGTGCAAAATACGTGCTGTGTTTGCGAAACAGCCAACATAGAACTTACACACGCGCCTGTAATCCATCACTATGAAACGACGAGAAATTACATTCCATCACCTCTGGGAGTAACCTAAGTCTCTCTCTAAAAAAAAACAAAAAAAAAAAACAAACAAAAGGCTGATTGCTTACACGGAAACTGCTAAGACTGGCATTGATAATTAACTTACAGACTTCAAGATGTCAAGTTTATCAGAATTGAGGGAGATTATCAGAAGCGCGTGGCTTGTACTATAATGCGCGCCAATAATACTATACTTTCTACGGCATAGCGGCGGATGGGCCGATCCCAAAGTGCTTGCTATGAAAC